>NC_057827.1:71950000-72175023 GCF_910594005.1 Cervus elaphus | reverse complement strand
TTCAACATTCAAATTACTAAGATCATGCCATGAGGACCCATGACTTCATGACATATATAGGGAAACAACGGAATCAGTGAAAGTCTTTATTTTATTGGGGTCCAGAATGACTGTGGATGATGACTGAAGCCATGAGACTAAAAGACACTTACTGCTGGGAGAAAAGCTCTAACAATCCTAGACAGTGTATTAAAAAGCAGAGACATGACTTTGTCAGTAACAGTCCATATAGTCAAAGCCTTGGTTTGTCCGTTAGTCATGTAAGGATGTGAGAGTTGGACCATAAAGAAGGCTGGGAGCTGAAGAACTGATGCTTTTGAACTGTGGGACTCTTGAGAGTCCCTGAGACTGCAAGGAGATCAAACCAGTCCATCCTAAAGGAGATCAGTCTGAATATTCATTGGAAGGACTGATGCTGAAGCTGAAGTTCCAATACTGTGACCACTTGACAGGAAGAGCCAATTCATGGGAAAAGACGCTGATGCTGGGACAGATAGAAGGCAGGGGGAGAAGGAGATGACAGAATCAGATGGTTGGATGGCATCAGTTTGAACAAGCTCTGGGAGATGGTGAACGACAGGGAACTGCAGTCCATGGGGTCACAAAGAGTCAGACATGACTGAGCGACTGAACAGCAACAACAACCAATATTATTAAAAAGACAGAAGCAATATGGTCCATTTAGGACTCTCCTCATGAAATGGGATGGAGGATAGGGCTTTTCATAGACAGCAGTTTCCACTTCTGCCGATACACAGCTGAGATCCCTGGGCTGAGGGAGAGCTGACCTGCCCCAAAGCGGCAGTGTTGACATCTCAGGAAGGAGTGGACCAGGGTCACATGGACAGGTGGTCAGTCAGAGATGGGGACTCACACTGGTCTTTTCTGGCTCCAGGAGAGATAGCACCACTGATGGCAGCACTCACCACCCCCGGAAAACCCACCTAAAGTCCAGACACACGGTGACAGCCTTCATCCCCAGTCTACATGCTCACAGCCGGGATGCAGGTGCGAGGCCACAGCCTCAGGGCCACAGGGAGACGGGGGAGCTGAGCTCTGCTCTCCAGCACTGCTGACTCAGAGGACCTCAGGCTCAGTCCAGGACACGGAGACCCTGGGCTCGGGAAAGCTGCTCTCAGTGGGGTTTTCAAGGGAACCTGCTTCCTGAAGAGGGGCTTTCCTCTGACCATGCTGCCCTCACATTGCACGCCATTCACTCTGAAGGTTTACCTCCACGAACCATGCATGTCCTCTCACCACTGTGGTGGGGACTATGTTCCCTGAGCTCCCATCTCACGGCAGGGACACAGAGAGGAAGGAAGAAGCACTTGGAGGAGCAGGCAGTCTGTGCAGAATGACCAGGGCACCTGCCCAGCATGTTGGAGCACTGAGGAGCTCCCGGGTGCTGTCTCTCCTCAGGCCTCAGTAGCCTTGGGGTCTGCAGTGTCCACACGCAGGGTGGGGGTCCTGAGGTTCACAAGCTCCTGCAGACACTGAGTTGTGCACAGGGCAGTGTGGGACAGTCCCCTGGGCAAGTCAGCCATGCTGGGAAGACGGGCTTCTCAGCAGAAACGTCTACTTTGTCCACAAAGTTAATGCTCTGTGTAATTACTGTGAATAAACCATCTCTAGAGTGATTCTTGAGGGTATTTAAACTGTTCCAGATAAAAAAAATAGTCATAAAAGGTAAGGGAAATATAAATGCTTTGGGAATTCTGATAAACATTAAGTTGGACTCAACTCCATTTGAATTCAATGTGATTATTACTTGTAAATTTTGTCTCTAATGTTTGAATATGGAGTAAGAAAACATAAGCTAATCAGAAAAGAAAAAAAAACAAGAGTTTGTGTCTGACACCTAGGTGGTCCCCGAATGTGTGGTGGGCTTTTGTTGAGTGAAGGTAAACACCTCCATGAAGTTAAAGTCTCTTCCCAAAATCTGCCTTTGTTCCTTGACAGCATCATTTTTCCCGAACAACCCTCCCTCATCATTCCATTCCTCCATAAACAGCCTTCCTGGCAGGGGGAGGGGGACCACAGGAGGGGCTGAGTTCTCTGATTGAATAGTCAGCGTCCTCCTCACAGGGCGAGGTCCATAGACTGAACCCTCCTTTCACTACTTTCTGCTTTTTATGCAGAGGCCCCTCCCACATGCAAAGATCCACTCAGGTCACAGGCTGGAAACAAAGCACCAGGTCACTTAAATTCAGGCTCCTCCTCAGGCTTGAAGAGATTTCCAGGAGCGGTGACTCTCATCTGCTCGAAGATGAGCCCACTGTGGACCTTCCTCTTCGTGCTGTCAGCTCCCAGCGGTGAGTGTCTCTGGATCAGACATGGGCACGTGGGGAAGCTGCATCTGAGCCCGTGAGTCACCGTGCTTCTCTCTGTCCACAGGGGTCCTGTCCCAGGTGCAGCTGCAGGAGTCGGGACCCAGCCTGGTGAAGCCCTCACAGACCCTCTCCCTCACCTGCGCTGTCTCTGGATTCTCACTAACCAGCTATGCTGTAGGCTGGGTCCGCCAGGCTCCAGGGAAGGCGCTGGAGTGGGTTGGTGGAATAAGTAGTGGTGGAAGTACATACTATAAGCCAGCCCTGAAATCCCGGCTCAGCATCACCAGGGACACCTCCAAGAGCCAAGTCTCTCTGTCACTGAGCAGCGTGACACCTGAGGACACGGCCGTGTATTACTGTGCAAAGGACACAGTGAGGGGAAGTCAGAGAGAGCCCAGACAGAAACCTCCCTGCATGTGGGCCCAGGACCACCAGGGGGCGCTCAGGGCCACCACGTTCAGGACTGCGCCCAGGAGCAGGTGCCCTGGGGTTCTGGGAGAGAAAACTTCGAATCTGTGATTTTTCTTTTCCTGCCCCATTGCTTCCCTGGAAAACCTCTTTTGTGTCCTTAATTTTTCATTACTGTGTTTTATATTTCTTTCATAAAACTATGCATAGTTTGTATTTTCCCTTTAAGTATAGTTGTGTGTGTGTACATATACGTCTGTGTGGAATATGTACCAACACACACATGTAATCTAATACTCAGGAGCTGTGTGTTTTCTCTGCTTTATTTTTTTCTTCTCAAAGAGGCTCAGTACAACTCTGAGGTTCACCATCATTTTTCATGTGAGTCCAAAATTCTTGAAACTGGTGAATGACCCAAGAAGGCCCAGGAGATCTTTAAATATTACTTTTTGTTGTTTCTGTACATGTTCAGTGAAAAAACACACCCTCCTGCTTTCAGTCAATCTCCAGAAACACTGAATTCTGCAGAATGTGTTATAGACTCTAATGCCAGAATGTCCCATAGGAAAAGATCCTTGTTATTCATGGATTTCATATTTGCAAATTCACCCACTTGCTAATTTGCATTTATACATTTAGTTTTGGCATTTAGGAAACTTTGGGCAAGATGATGCCTATCTGATATAAACACAGCCCTTTCCTGATATCAGATGCACTAAATGTCACATATGTATTTGGCAAACTGCAAATTTTTTTCGTTTTTAGTGACCTCTTGTCCCTTTAAGGCTTAAATATTACCAGGTGGATGCTTCTTCCAACAAGAAAGCTTGAGACATAAAGAACAGAAGAAAATTTCCACATATTGCAACAAAATAGAACTTCTAGAACATTGTATTTTTATTCAGATCAGCCTTCAGGGTTATCCAGAAATAAGATCTCTCAGTAAAGCACTGAAACTTTACTGTCCAGATACATTATTATCCTCAACATTGAAGGGGAAATGGTGGTGGCAGCTTCATCCACATTAATATTAATGAATGCACTGCACAAATTAATTACACTAAAGCATTTACTGGCAGGTGAGTGGAGGTTAGTCTCATGTGAGGGTTAAGAACGGCACAGAGTTTTTACTGCTCTGCATTTATTGCTCCAAGGTCCTGGTCACACCTCCACCCTTGGCCCTTACCTTTTCTCTCCAGGAAAATAGGAGTATTTCAGGGACAAGCACAAGGGTAATGAAGAAGCAGTGTGAAGCGATGACCCAGCAAGGGTGGGGCCATCTCCCATTCAGGGCCCCTGCTCATTCGCCTCTCAGGGTCAGCACCCTGGGTTTTCCATGAATTTAATAGTTCTAGTTTAACCTTCCTCCCAATTCTCACACCATCTCGACATATCTAGCACAGGGAGGCTGATGCTGGTCCAGTTTCTTTCATCATATGGTCTCCCTACATGTCTTAGTGGTTTAAGTGTGCATCATACAGATAAATTGATACCTCATTTCATAAATTATGTCATTTATGTAAAAATAAAAAAGCACAATAGATAATATACATTTATCATGCCAAATCACATGATAATAAAGATATTTACCTGAATGCTTTCATTGATAGAAAGAAAAATGTTAGAGACTTCTGAATATAATTCCCATGCACACTGCTTATATAGAAATAAATGGTTGCCACGTGTTCACCTGGAAAACTTCACATAATAAAAACTAAGTTTCCCAAATGCTATCAACAAATGCTGTAGACACCTGCAGGTGTCCTGTGTAAGGTGCAGCTGCTGGAGTCTGGGGGAGGCTTGGTGCAGCCCTGGGCGGGGGCTGGGGGGGGAGTCTCTGAGACTCTCCTGTGTAGCCTCTGGATTCACCTTCAGTAGCTATGGCATGCACTGGGTTCGCCAGGCTCCAGGGAAGGGCCTGGACTGGGTCTTATATATTAATACTGGCGGTGGTAGTACATACTCTGCAGACTCTGTGAAGGGCCGATTCACCATCTCCAGAGACAACTCCAAGAGTACAGTGACTCTGCAAATGAACAGCCTGAGAGCTGAGGACATAACCATGTATTACTGTGCAAGAGACACAGTGAGGGGAAGTTAGTTAGTGTGAGCCCAGACAAAACCTCCTGTAGGGAGACAGGGGGGGCTGCAGGGGGCACTCAGGACCTGCCTGTACAGAAGCTTATACCAGCGACAGGTGCAGAGGGACTGGGAAGGGGCTTCCCTTGGAGACAAGGATTTCCTTCCTCTCCCATCTCCCAGCTGTTCCCAGGGACATTTCCTGCTATGACTTTTCTGCTCTGGTGTACACTTTCTGCAGACACTTTCTGCAGGCACTAATGTGAGAACATTCTGTTTGCAGATTGGACCTCTCCTACATCCAGCCCCTTCATTCAATGTACTCCTTGTCACAAATAGAATACCCCCTCTGACCTGAGATGTGCACACTGTCCCCTCATGGGCCCTTCCCCAGATCAGCACAGGGGAATGATCCCATGCGGTTATGATTAGTCCCCAGGATCTCTGTCCTCCTTGCAGCACAATCTCCTCTTGGTCCTCATCCACTCGGGTGGACACTAGTTCCAGCGATTGCCCTTCTGTGTTCATCCCTCGTTCTCATGGATGAGGAGGGAGTTCACCTGAAGATGACTCCTGTTTCCCCAAGAGGCAGGCAGGAGCACATGTCCAGAAATGGAACCTGTCCCAGCCCTGCTGGTCACATCTGGGTGGTCTCTGAAAGCAGTCCTGGGCTGTGAGCTATGACGTGTCTCTCTTCCTCAACACAAGAGTCCACGTGGATGATGGGAGCCAGATGACCGAGTCCTGACTCTGCCCACTCTCTGCTGTCTCCTAGTTTCCCTAAGACAGCCTCATAAATGCTGTCTGTCATCTACAGAAAATGAGGTTGTTTCCTGGTCACAAATTCAAGACGCACTGTAGTGAGTGTATAGGGACATGTATAAGTAGTGTGCATATCCTATAACTTATTGCATTTGCTAGTCCAAGAAGTTTTTATTAGGAATCCTTTGTTTCTTTTATGAAGATGATTTTGTTTGCAAACAAAGAAAATTTTATTTCTTCTTTTATGGTTTGAATGCCTTTTATTGTCTTGCTGCTGTTGTTGTTTTATCACTAAGTCGTGTCCAGCTCTTTGCCACCCCATGGACTGTAGCCCACCAGGCTCTTCTCTCCATGAAATTTCCCAGGCAAGAATACTGGAGTGGGTTGTCATTTCCTTCTCTAGGGATCTTCCCAACCTACTGATTGAACCAGCATCCCCTGCATTTGCGAGCAGATTCTCTTCACCACTGAGACCCCAGGGAGGCCCGCCTTTTACGTCTATTTCACACCTAAGTTACACCGGCAAGGACTTCTAGCCGTCTTTGAAGAGTTAGACTTGGCTGAGTGACTGAACAAACAAGCAAAGTCTCTTCAACAAATGGTGCAGAGAAAATTGGATAGCCACATCCAAAGTAGTTAAATCTGACCCTTAACATGGTATAGAAAGATCAACTCAAAAAGGACTAAAGATACAAATGTAACACCTGGATCTATAAAACTCTTAGAAAAATATATGGGAAGTTTCAAGATGCTGGGTTTTCAGTGATATTATAGAGATGAGGAGAAACGTGTAGGCAAAAACAGGAGAAATACAGGCCTGAGACTAAAAAGTACTGCACAGCCATGAGCACAAAATATAGAGTAAACACGAAACACAAACTACGAAATAGCAGAAACAGTCTGTAAACCTTTTGTCTAATAGGGGCTAATATCTTTAAAATATAAGGAACTCCTAAGAAATAGTAGTGGTAGCTAGAATAATTACTGATTTAAAATAAGTCGGGTTGAGAATTTAAATAGACATGTCTTTAAAGAAGAAAAACAAATGGTTGGTAAGCATTTGGAAAATGATGGATGTCAGTAACTCTCAGGAAAATGAAAATCAAAACCTCAAGAGGATATCACTTTAAACTTGTCAAGATGCCATCTTGAAAACAAAATCAGATAATGGTATCAAAAAACAGAAAACTACAGGCCAGCATCGCTGATGAACATAGACACAGAAAATCTTTAACAAAATACTAGCAAAAGGAATCCAACAACACATTAGAAGTATCATACATCATGATCATTGGGACTTATCCTAGAGAGTCAAGGATTTCTCAGTGTCTGTAAATCAATCAGGGTGACACACCACAACAAATTGAAGAATAAAAATCTTTTTTTTTTTTTTTCCGCTTGGAGAAACTTCTATTTCCTCCTTTTAGAAAAGGAGCTGAGAATAAACTTCCTGTGGCCGACTCGCCGCCGGAGTTTGGAGCGGCTCGGACACTTGACTAGGAGAAGGCAGCCTGCGCCCGATCCGGGAGAATCCAGCTGAGCCGGCGTGGAGAGGGATGCGGTGCCGCGGCTCTGGCGCCGGACCTACACCCCTTCCCCGGCGCAAGCTCCCGGACGGGCCCGCCTCGCCCGTCCGCGCCTCTCTCTCTCTCCCTCTCTCGGTCCCCGCCGAGCACCGCTCGCTT
This sequence comes from Cervus elaphus, assembly GCF_910594005.1. Lineage (NCBI taxonomy): Eukaryota > Metazoa > Chordata > Mammalia > Artiodactyla > Cervidae > Cervus > Cervus elaphus. The sequence continues at coordinate 72,167,759 of NC_057827.1, read as the reverse complement.
GCTCGCTGGTTTGCTCGGAGCCCCAGCGCTCTGCCCGAGATGAGTCACTACCAAAAATCTTATGATCATATGAAGAGATGCGCAAAAGGCTTTTGACAACATTCAACACCCATTCAATACCCATGGGCTTTCCTGGTGGCTCAGAGGGTAAAGCATCTGCCTGCAATGTGGGAGACCCGGGCTCGATCCCTGGGTAGGGAAGATCCCCTAGAGAAGGAAATGGCAAAACCCACTCCAGTACTCTTGCCTGGAAAATTCCATGGATGGGGGAGCCTTGTAAGTTACAGTCCATGGGATCACAAAGAGTCTCACACGACTGAGCAACTTCACTTCTCCACACCCATTTATGATAAAAATAAAACTCTTCAGAAGGTTAACATGGTGCGAACGTACCTAAATATAATAAAGGCCATAAACAGCAGACCCATAACAAGCATCAGCCCAAATGGGGAAAAACTGAAAGTGTTTTCTGTAAGATCAAGAACAAGACAAGGATGTCCACTCTCACCACTATTATTCAACATAGCTTGGAAGTCCTAGGCATGGCAATCAAAGAAGAAAAAGAAATTTTAAATAATCCAAATTGGAGAAGAAGTAAAATGGTCACTGTTTGCAGATGACATGATTCTATGCATACAAAATCCTAAAAGTGCTACCAGAAAACTATCAGATCTCATCAATTAATTTGGTAAAGTTGCAGGAAATAAAATTAATACACAGATCTTTGCATTCTTATACTCTGACAATGAAAGATCAGAAATAGCAATCAAGGAAACAATCCTATTTACCATAGCAACAAAAACAATAAAATGCCAGGAATAAACCTACCTAAGGAGGCGAAAGACCTGTACTCTGAAACCTGTAGAAGCTGATAAAACAACGGAAGATGTCGCAAACAGATGGGAAGGCACATCACATATCACAAGATCACGATCATGCGTGATGCATGACACAGCCGTGTGTCACTGCGCAAGGACCACAGAGAGGGGAAGTGAGCCTGAGCCCAGACACGAGCCACCCTGCGAGGAGAGAGACAGACGGGTCTGCAGGGCGAGCACAGAACACGCCAGGGAAGGCTCAGGGCTCACCAGTCCTGGGTTTCAACTCCAGCAGCAGGTGTAGGTGGAGGCTGAGGTGGGTTGCCCAAACAGAATTTGGGACTTCCTCTCCATCTGTTTCCCCTGGAAACTCTCTGGATTTATGATTCTTTACTTACCACTTACAAAATCACTGAATTAGAAGAAAAATGTGTGTGTGTAAAAGGAGAGTGTGAACATTCTTTTACGCACCAAGGCAGAGCATCTCTTAAGAAGGAAAAATTATTCTGCCAGTGGTCATAACAGTCAGAATCCTGAGCAAACTCAGAGAATCCTGGTGAATCTTCTCCAAGTAGATTCACTTCAGAGAATCAGTAGGATTCCATTATTAAGACACTCACTGTGATTCATTTCAAAACAAATATGGACATGGGGCCAGGATCAGTGACATATCAAACTTAATAGATTTTATATCTCAGTTAAAAGACCATTGTTGCTTGGAAGAAAAGCTATGACAAATCAGGACAGTGTACTAAAAGGCAGAGACATCACGTTGCCTACAAAGTTCTGTATAGTCAAAGCTATGGTTTTTCCAGTAGTCATGTACAGACGTAAGAGCTGGACCATAAAGAAGGCTGGGTGTCAAAAAATTGATGCTTTTGAACTGTGGTGCTGAAGAAGACTCTTAGAGTCCCTTGGACAGTAAGGGGATAAAACCAGACATTCCTAAAAGAAACAACCCTGAATATACATTGGAAAGACTAATGATGAAGTTGAAGCTCCAAGACTTTGCCCAACTGATGTGAAGCGCCGTCTCATTAGAATATATCCTGATGCTGGGAAACATTGAAGACAGGAGGAGAAGGGGATGACAGAGGATGAGGTGGTCGGATGGCATCACTGATTCAATGGACATGAGTTTGAGCAGGCTCCGGGAGATGGTGAGGGACAGGGAAGCCTGGCGTGCTGCCGTCCCTCGGGTGGCTAAGAGCTGTACACCACTGAGCATCTGAAAAGCATCTCACACTCCTCCCGTGTGAGATCACACTCGTCAGGCCCAGATCTGACGTGGATCCCTCTTTGCTGATCCAGTGTCTTCATTTCCAGGATCTGCTCTCACATCTCTCTTTATCTCTCTGTTTCCCTAAATGGAAGACAATGTTTCCTGGGGTCTGAATCTGATGTCTCATGCCCTTTACCTGCAGCTCAAGTCTGGTTCAGGATGTGGCTCCTCGGGTTCCTGGCAAGTCCTATGAGACTTTCTTACTCACCTGTGACCAGGATCCCTGGTCTTTGCTATGTATAGACTTACTGGGAAATGCGGATGGGCATTAGTAGCCCAGAGGATAATGATTATCTGCTCAGGATAAGATGTAGATGTAGAACTTGTATCTTGGTCTTCTCGAACTGTCCTGAAATGGAACAACAATTGTGGTCTAAACCATACATGCTTCAGGAAATGTTCCCAGACAACTAGAATATCTGCTAGAACATGAGGAAAATGGGTCACAGTGTAGGAGTCACTCATTGACCCTGATGTCAGCCACAGTTTATGTCAGAGTCAACACATCAGTTTATTTTAAGACAAAAACCAGTGTGGGCTTAACTCACATCCAGGTGTCGTTGTGTTGAGGGACACATTCTTATACCCTGTCCATTCAGGTTATTTAATAACTTTTCAGGAGCCTTCTGATCTGCATTGGCTCACCCCATGAGAGAGAGCTGAAGTGTTTAAAGTGCAGCACAGAACACAAACACTCAGCATACAAACTGGCAGCAAAGACCAGCTCCAAGTGCACTTGTGTCATCAGCTATGAGAGGTCCATGAAAACCAAGAGAGGAGGGCCCCAGTGGGCGGTTACTGTCCAGCACCTGCACACAGTGCCAAATGTGTAGCATCTCTGCCAAGGCAGGACGGCCTCCCACGCACAGTAGGTTCTGATCAAGTAGGTATGAAATGGCCTCAGAGAGTCAGGAAAGAGACAGCTCAGGTTTTTATTGTGGTTGCGGTGTAAGTACTGAGAAGTGTCCCTGTGTGTGGGCAGGGGACTGTGTGGATTGAGTCTCCCAAGAGAGTTCAATAACAGAGCTTCCAGACTTTCTTATCAGTGCATCAAGCTATGAGACTGAAGTGGAGGAAGAAGGCTGGAGGCTGGAGAGCTGTCAGCAGTCAAACATCAAAGCTGGAGTTGCATTCATTTTTACACCTGATGGTTCTGATTGTAAAGAACAAGATGGAGCTCAGGGTCATTTAGGGTGGACAGTAACCAAGGAGCTATAGAAAAAGTAAAGAATGATTATAATTAGCAAATAAGGACAGCACAGGAATTATAAAAGGGTCTTATTCTGACACCTTGGGTGGAAGCTGTCCTTTCTCTGAGATCCTCCTCTGGTCTGAAGGTCTTGAGTCAGTTGTCTCCTTCTAAGGAGTTCTAGTTTCCAGAGGATTTCTGAGGATCCTGAGTTAGAGATCCTAGTTTTGAGAAGCCCTCGAAGGTGGGGAAGTCTGAGTTGCTGCTTTAGTTGTGAAGTGTGAACCCAGAGACTGACTCTGAAATTCCCCTGGTAAATTTCCTTTAACACACAGGATAAGCTCTCGTCAATGTAGTTCAAAGGCAGATTTCCTTGATATTTGTTTCAGTAGATACTCCTCCTGGGCACAGATGCTGAGAAGCTTGTTTAGCACTATGTGTGGAGAGGCAGCCGGAACCTGCTAGTGGCAGGAGAGTGTGTAACGCACGACTCGTGGCAGAGTTCATGCATGTCGGCGGGGCCGGACCATGCAGTGCCGGCGTGTTTGCTTGAACCTGAGTCTGGGTACTTGTGTGAGGGCTTCTGGGTGAGATTAACATTTCAGTTGGTAGAATGAGCAAAGCAGATGGCCCTCCCTCATAAGAGTCAGCCAGGCTTAGTCAGTCAAAGGCCTGAATGGAACAGAACATTGACACCCTGATCTAACAGAGGATTCTTCCTGCTGAAGGCCCCTGGGCTGGGGTATTTTCATCTGCATGTCCTGCCTCTCAGACTGAAACACCAGTTCTTCTTGGGTCTCAGCCTGTCTGCCTTGGCCTGGAACTAAACCACCAGCTCCCCTGGTCTCCAGCTTGGGACCCTCCTTGTGGATTTGGGGAGCTGCCCCTCAGACGCAGCCTGGGCGCCATGTTTCATTTGCCTGGAAAACAGGGTGTCTCCATCTCCTCCCGCAGCTCTGCGCCTGGGCCAGGGGAGCAGCTCCCTCACTGGTGCCTCTGGTGCTGAGGAACGTGCTAGGGGCTGACTGCGAGAGGTCTAAGGCAACTAGACATGCAGCTGAGGGAGGGAGTACTTCCAGAACACGACTCTGCTTGCTGTGCTTCTTCCTCACTTCCAGCTTCCTGGGAAGGTGATGGGGCTTGCGGGCTAGATCACCTTGCTGGGAACCACACGTAGCCCAGCCCCCAGGTCAGCAGATGGTCACCCCAGGGACCCTCCAGACTCAGGTGTGTTGACATCTGGTCTCTGAGACTGAGGATACAGCTGGGCATCCTGCTATGCAAGGAACACAAAGTGGCCCAGAGTTAGACAAAGACCCTGACCTCCCTCTACTAGGAGTCCCTGAGAGGGCTGGACAGAGAGATGCTGGGAAGTCACGGGGCACAGGCCCGGCCCTGCTGAGGGAGGGCAGAAGCCCCTGTGAAGGGCCACAGTGCCTCCCTCCTCAGTGTCCCCTGAACCTTCTTCCTGTCTGCTCTTTTCTGTCCTCACACCGCAGCGTGGGGCTGCTCTTGTGTCCACAGCCCCTGGACTCGGGAGCAGCAGGCTGAGGAGGCTGTGAGCTGGGATTGGAGCCGACCCTGTGCTGAGTGATGGCCTCTGTCAGCCCAGTCTCCTTCTCACACAGACTCTGTCTCAGCCCCTGTCATTCTCCTCATCCTGCAGCTTCCTGGACAGGCTGCAGACCGTGACAGGTGACGACTGACTCTTCTTCCGGAAATCGTGGCTGTGTCTGTCCCGAGTCAGCTTGCCTCCTGGCTGTGTGACCACGCCCTCGGTATTCCTCCACTGATTCATCAGTGCCTTCAGAGTGCACTTACTGACTGCCTTCTCTGTGCCGTGCATCTTCTCACAATCAGGAAAATAACAAGGATGCGAAAGGGTGAGGAGGCCTCAGCAAGGAGACCAGGGTTCCCAAGCAACAGGAGGAAATAAACTGCAAGGGGCAGACCTTTTTTTCCCTTCTCTACACAAGATTAAAGGAGCTCCCTTTTAAATCTGTGTTGCCATGATGACACTTGGTTCCACCTAAATTTCACGTTTTCTCAAAACTTGAGCTGCTAATTGCTCAGCAAACAAATACGGTTTTTCTCATGGAAATGTTTTTCTTAAGCTATGTTAATGAAACTATGTATTTGCTTGGAGATCTGCCTTTCTTCAAGACTCAAGTCAATGGCTTTATGGCCTGAGGTGACTCCCCTTGTTGTGAGAGAGGAGCCTGGTGCAACTCTCTCAGCCTTGAGGACTTTCCTTTATCTATGATTAGCAGCTTGCTAACAGGTATGTACTGCCTTGCTAACAAGGGGGCACTCTTTCTGTCCCCTTCTGATGTCTATGTCAGAATCTTTCTCTATCCCTCTACATCTTAATAAAATTTTGCTACACAAAAGCTCTGAGTGATCAAGCTTTGTCTCTGGCCCCTGATCAAAATCCTCTCCTCCTGAGACCACAAATACCAGATCCATTTACAGCTCATGGCAGTAAACTTTCAGACACATACACCTAGCTACAGCAACAAAATTCTTGTGAAAATGGGAGAGACATGATAAAAAGTATTAAATTCAACAAACAGAATGTGTCTTGTACCTACCCTGGAATATCATTCAGTCTTCGAAAGAGTTAAATGTGACATATGTGACTCCAAGGATGACAAGTGACCAAGTAACAACTGTTAGACAACTCGGCTGCTAGGGGAACAGGGTTGTGTGGTCCATTTCTATGAGGATTCTAAAACAATACAATTCATAGAGAGAGTCGTATCTGATACACACTGTTCACATGTAATTCATAAAATTGTAGCATCCCCCTTTATGGTTGCCCACTTTTTGAGACATGTGTGCCGAACCACTTACCCTGTTGTTGAACTCACATCCTGGTCTCCCTCTCAGCTCAGCGATAAGAGGTGCAGCTGTTTCTCTCAGGTTGATTTTCTCCTCCCGTTTGAGCTCTTAGGCCCGTCACTCAGCTCACATCCCTTTCTCTGGAAATCAGATCCCAGATTTCCTTTCTCCCAGGCCTGTCAGGTGGACACCAGCATCTCAGGTTCTAAGTAGACTTTGCTCTGAATAGAGTCAGGTCACCTTGGACACACATCTCAGAATGTCTGAAGGCCCAGAGATAAGCTCCTGGGATGGGCTACCCACTCCAGTGTTCTAGGGCTTCCCTGGGGGCTCAGCTGGTAAAGAATCCGCCTGCAATGGAGACCTGGGTTCGATCCCTGGATTGGGAAGATACCCTGGAGAAGGGAAAGGCTACCCACTCCAGTGTTCTAGCCTGGAGATTTCCATGGACTGTATAGTCCATGAGGTCGCAAAGAGTCAGACACACTGAGCAACTTTTACATTCACTTTCATTCTTGGGAGAAGATGTCTCCAGGCCCCAGAGCTTCTGTGGATCAAGAAACCTGAGAATCCCTCCTGAATGGCCCTTCTGTGGGAGGGGGCTGTACTGCTCCGGGAGAAGCTAGAAGTAACAGGGACAAGTGTGTCTAAAGCCTTGTGTGCGGTGCATGGCCTGACCCAGTCTCACAGAAGCGGGAACTCACCTGGCCTTACCTGTTGGCTGAGCTGGACTGAGATGGAAGGCAGCACCTGCTCTGCAACCTGCAGGACCCAATGGACCTGAGCCAGGCTGTGCGGAGGATGATCTTTTATTTATTATTTTCATATCAGTGTTGATGTCAAAACATAATTTTAAAAGAAATAATGTTTATAAAATATGGCACAATTTAGAGTGCGTGGAATGATTCCTGGGTGTAAGAACGTCTTCAAATATAATATTGATTCATTGTAAAAGCTACAAATGATCCATGGAATTGAAACAATGGGATCTACACTTCTAGTTCAGCAATGATTCTTATACTTCGAAAGTTGGGCCCATTGTTTGATCATGATCAACTTCACATATGAACTGCTCTCCCATCACAGACTTATGCCACGTGGGTTCAAGAACTGTGCACAAGGACCCAGAAGGATCACAGGGGGACTGACCTTGGCTTCTCCAAACTTATAAGGACAGGGTTCTCCCCTACATGCAAATTCATGTTCAAGCTCAGGGGTCAAACCCAGCCCTGGGCTGTGGGAGCTCACAGCTCGCTCCTCACATAGGGCTGAGGTCTCAGGGAAGGCAGAGCTGTGGTGTAAAAGAAGGCAGGCTGTGGGGTCTTCTCCTCTGCCTGGTGACAACTGCCCAAGGTGAGGGTCTCAGGTGCAGACACAGGTCTGTGGGGATGGCTATGGCAGCAGGTGACTGACTAGGACTGACTCTCCTTGCCCCCAGGGGTCCTGTCCCAGGTGCAGTTGCAGGAGTCGGGCCCAGGCCTAGTGAAGCCCTCACTGACCCCCTCCCTCGCCTGTGCCATCTCTGGTTACTCCGTCACCCATGGTTACTACTGGAGTTGGATTCAGCAGCCCCCACAGAAGGGATGAGAGTGGATGGGAGCCTTCAGTTCAGGTGGCAGCACTTACTACAGCCCATCCCTCTAGAGACGCACCTCTATCTCCAGGGACACGTCCAAGAACAAGTTCTTCCTAAAGCTGAGCTCTCTGACCTCGGAGGACACGGCCATGAATTACTGTGCAAGAGACACAGTGAGGGGAAGTCAGTGTGAGCCCAGACACAAACCTCTCTGCAGGGGGCTCCATGACCACGTGGGGGTGCTCAGTTCAGTTCAGTTCAATCTCTCAGTCATATCCAACTCTTTGCGACCCCATGGACTGCAGCACGCCAGGCTTCCCTGTCCATCACCAACTCCCAGAGCTACTCAAACTCATGTCCACTGAGTTGGTGAAGCCATCCAACCATCTCCTCTTCTATAGTCCCCTTCTCCTCCTTCCTCCAATCTTTCCCAGCATTAGGGTCTTTTCCAATGAGTCCGTTCTTCGCATCAGGTGGCCAAAGTATTGGAGTTTCAGCTTCAGCATCAGTCTTTCCAATGAATATTCAGGACTGATCTCCTTTAGGATGGACTGGTTGGGTCTCCTTGCTGTCCAAGGGACTCTCAAGAGTCTTCTCCAACACCACAGTTCAAAAGTATCAATTCTTTGGCACTCACCTTTCTTATAGTCCAACTCTCACATACATAAATGACTAATGGAAAAACCATAGCTTTGACTAGGTGGATGTTTGTTGGCAAAGTAATGTCTCTGCTTTTTAATATGCTATCTAGGTTGGTCATAAGTTTTCCTCCAAGGAGCAAGCGCCGTCAGAACCCACCAAGTACAGTACTGAGCCCAGGAACAGGTGCAGAGGGGCTGGAGGAGTTTGTGGTTAGAATCCCTGGATTCTTTGCCTGCCCTTCAGCTCTACTAGAGACCCTCTATTCTAGCCTTTGATTGCTGTGGTCTATATTGCTTTCAGAAAATATTAGTTATAGTCAGGAACTGCTGTTGCTTGTTTTTTTTTTTTTAAATTATTGAAGACACTCTAGCAACACATAATTGTCAAGTTAGTCTGACGTTCTTGACACTGGTTATTGTCCTCAGAACACCCAGGTGATTGTAATATTGAGTAATTTATTCCTTTTTTAGATATATAAGGAAGAGCCACCTCTCCAGCTTTCTGTCAAAGGGCACAAAGAGACTGAGTCCATCAGTTTTCAGTGTAATAGATTCTGATGACAGAAAGCCCAATACTGCACATGCATTGACCTCATTAATCATGAATTACATATTTGTACATTCACATACTTCGTAAAATTTACCTGCATCACCAACGAAAAGTGCTGTTTCCTTCACAGTCATCCAGGGCCATTTACAAGGCCTCAGTGCTTGACACCAGGCACACATGCAATCCCACTGAGCTCAGTCAAGACTCTTCTGTGTTTTCCCACCCCCGTCATGTAAGTGAGTCTCTTTTCTGTACAATTTAGGGCCATAGTTTTCACGTTTTGTCCCAACGTTTGACAGTTTCCTTGCTTAAAGTTGCTCATGTGTAGTCTAAAGTACAGACTCATGTCATTAAGCATCAAATGCTCTGAGGTGACTTAAGTATAAAATGTCTATGATAGATAAGATCGTTCAGGTATGAATTATACTCCTGGAGATGTGAGCTTGATAATCACACTTCAAATATAAGTACTATTTATTTTTAAAAAATGTGAATCTCACTTTTGGTATTTGAGGCATCCTTGGAAGCTCAGCTCAGCTCCAAATACAGATGGTAAAATGGAGATTTATGCCCAAAACGGTGGTGAGGTTGACTGGATGAAAAAGGACTATGAGGAGCCTTCAAGTTCAGGAGGATTCTTGCAAGTCTCTAGAGGATTCTTGATAAAGGCAGGACAGTGTGATCATATTTTACCTGGGAGATAACAGGTTTAATAAAATGGGTCAAATATTGACTGTGATCAAAGTTCAAGGGTAAAAATTCTCACTAACTTGATTAAGCAGGTTTCATAGTAAAGCCAGGCAAAACTGGACACAGAAATCCACAGTCAAGACATAGTTAAGAAAAGCATTTCAGGAAGCCTGACTAAAGTATTGTCAAGTGGTCCTGGTCATCTTCAGAGTCAGAGTTCTTATCTTCGCTGCCATAATTCTCTGAAAGTCACAGGTTTCCCCAAAACAACATGAAATCCTTCTGGTCATTCCCCTTCTTCCGGGCATCTCTCAGTTTGGAGTATCTCCTGGCTCTGAAGAAGGTGGAGCCATGGGGTGACATCTGTGAAGTGAGTGTCCTATTGTTTCTCCTTCCCACGTGTCTGTCCCAGATGCTGGTGCAGGAGTCGGGCCCAGGACTATTGAAGACTCCCTCTTCACCAGCCCTGTCTCTGGTTCTGCATCACACACAGTGCTGACTGTTGGGGCAGGATCCACCATTCCCCAAGGAGAGGTCTGTGGAGTATAAGGCGCTTTGTTTCTGGGATTAGTGCTGTGTACATCCTGTCTTTCCCAAAATGCCTCTCCATCTCCAGAGACACATCAGAGAACCAGCTTTCCGTGCAGATCACCTCCGTGATATCTGAGGACATAGGCATGTGTTACTGAGCTGCACACAGTGAGGGGAAGCCCATGTGAGCCCAGACAGACACCTCCCTCCTAGTGAACCGAGTGTGCCCACCGCAGAGTGGACACAGAACCAGCTTGGAGGTGCTCCATATCCTCAGAAAATATTGCGGATCACCAGGAAAACCAGGGAACTAATTTCTGAGAAGGATCAGCAGAAGATATAAAGATCTCTTTCAGAAGCTGTGGATTCTCCACTGGAGAGCTGCCACCCCTGGGAGCGTCATCCACCATCATTCCAGGGAAATTTCTTGTATTTGAATTTGACACTTTCCCTCCTGGATTCAGGCATGTCTGTTTTTCCCCAACTATCAGAGTGCCAGCTGCACAGAAATACTTGTTCATACCATCTTGCTTTTATCTTATTTTTAAAATGTGCTTATTTTTGGCCATGCTGGGTCTTCGTTGCTGTGCATGGCTTTCTCTAGCTATGGGAGCAGGAGCTTCTCATTGCAATGGCTTCTATTGTTGAGGAGCAGAGGCTGTACGGTGCATGGTCTCTGTAGTTGTGGCACAGGGGCTTAGCTGCTCTGTGGCTTGTGAAATCTTCCCAGGCCAGGGATCGAACCCATGTACCCTGCATTGGTAGGCACTGGACCACCAAGGAAGCATGACATCTTGTTTATAAATTTAGGTTACCACATAAGTTTTTAGTTGGCTAGTATCTAATAAGACAGCTTCCCTGGTGGCTCAGTGGTAAAGAATCCGTCTGCTAATGCAGGAGATGTAGGTTCGATCCCTAGGCCTGGAAGATCCCCTGGAGAAGGAAATGGCAACCCACTAAACTCTTCTTGCATGGGAAATCCCATGGACAGAGGCATCTAGCAGTCGCAAAGAGTTGGAAGCAACTTAGCAAATGAACAACAACAACATTTAATAAGAGAAGTTTATAAACTTGTATATAAACTATACAACTTATAAACGTGTTATGGCATAAATGGGTTTTCTTTTGAACTTCAGACCTACTCTCAGAAAGATATGCACACCCTATTAATCTGAAGAGTCCAATCAGACCCACTCTCAGAAAGATCTGCACACCCTATTAATCTGAAGAGTCCAATCAGACCCACTCTCAGAAAGATCTACACACCCTATTAATCTGAAGAGTCCAATCTAGTCCTGTTTCTAGGAACACCTGTCCCTTGAATTGCTGTTGTTGTTCAGTCAACCAGTTCAAATATTAATTTATTATAATAGCTCTGAATTATCCATGAAAATAAAGCAATGGGATCTACACATCTAGTATAGCAACGGTTCTTATTCTCAGAAAGTTGGGCCCATCCTTTGATCACGATCAACTTCACTAACGAAGTGCTCTCCCATCCCAGACCTTTACCACGTGGGTTCGAGAGAAGTGCACTGTGCACACAACCAGGAAAGATCACCGGGAGACTGACCTCGGCTTCTCTCCACTTATGAAGACAGGGCTCACCCACATGCAAATTCATCTTCAAGCTCCAGGGTAAAATCCACCCCTCGTCTGTGGAAGCTCACAGCTCTCTCCTCACACAGGGCTGAGGTCGCAGGGAAGGCAGAGCTGTGCGCTAGAAGAAGATGAGGCTGGGGGTTCTTCTCCTCTGCCTGCTGACAGCCCTACAAGCAGAGGGTCTCAGGTGTCAGACAGAGGTCTGTGGGGATGGTTGTGACTGCAGGTGACTTATAGGGACTGATTCTCCTTGTCCCCAGGGGTCCTGTCCCAGGTGCAGCTGCAGGAGTCGGGACCCAGCCTGGTGAAGCCGTCACAGACCCTCTCCCTCACCTGCGCCGACTCTGGTTACTCCATCACCAGTGGTTATGGTTGGAACTGGATCCGCCAGGCCCCAGGGAAGGGGCTAGTGTGGATGGGTTGCATAAACTATGATGGTAACACTTACTACAGCCCCTCCATCAAGAGCCGCACCTCCATCTCCAGGGACACGTCCAAGAACCAGTTCTCCCTGCAACTGAGCTCTGTGACCACCGAGGACACGGCCGTGTATTACTGTGCAAGAGACACAGTGAGTGGAAGTCAGTGTGAGCCCAGACCAAAACCTCCTGCAGGGGGACAGGAGGGGCTGTAGGGGAGCTCAGGGTCCACCAGGGGGCGCTCAGGACCACGAGCACAGGGTCGCCCAAGGAGCAGGCACTGAGGAAGAGCCAACAATCTAGGAGTGTTTCTTGTTCCTTCACAGCAAAATTCTGCACAGAAAGTCCTGTGTTTTCTTTGTTTGTCACCCCCTGGCTTCTCTCAGTTCACAGTGGGCAATGTAGAATAAGAATTAAATTCAATCATTTAATGTAATTGTGACATGCATATAAAATTTTATTCACAATTTTGAACTATGCAATCCACTATCCCTTAATATACTCACACTCTTCTGTTACTGCCACCATATTCAGCTGTAAAGTCCTTTCTTCTTGAAAAGGAACTTCCTATTGTCCATGTGGTCACTTCCAGCTTCTCCCTCCCCAACGACTCAGGAACCCATCCGTCTTCTTTCTCTCTCTGCATATTTGCTTCTTTGGGATATTTCATGTAATTAGAAAGATATGCTCTGTGTCCTTTTGTTCTGCCTCTTTCAATTAACATAACTTTTAAGGTTATCCTTGCTATAGTATGTGTCAGTTCTCTGTTCCCTTTATGAACATATCACATTGCTTATCCATTCATCAGTAGAACTACTTTAGTGTCTGTCATCTATTTGGCTACTGTGAATAGGACTACTCTGGGCAATTGTAAATTTTTGTTTGAACATCTCTTTTTAATGATCTTGCACATCTTCTTTGCAGCAGAATTTTGAAACAGAGTGATTCTGTTTTTACTTTTTGAGTAACTGAAAAACTCTTTTCCACAGAGCCTGAACTATTTTTTATTCCACCAGCAGTCTAGACAATTTCCAATTTCTTCAAAACCATGACAACACTTGTTAATTTTCCTAAAAAAAAAAAAAAAAAAAAAATCATCCTGTCCCGCACTTCTGACCTGAGTGTCTCCTTCAACATTTTAATGGCCACATGTGATAAACCCACAGCAAACATAATTTTCAATGATGAGAAACTGAAAACATTTCCTTTAAGATCAGAAACAGGATAACCATGTCCTCACCGGCCACTATTATTCAACATAGCTTTGGAAGTATCAGTTCTGTTCAGTTCAGTTCAGTCGCTCAGTCATGTCCGACTCTTTGCAACCCCATGAACTGAGGCATACCAGGCCTCCCTGTCCATCACCAACTCCCGGAGTCCACCCAAACTCATGTCCATTGAGTCAGTGATGCCATCCAACCATCTCATCCTCTGTCGTACCCTTCTCCTCCTGCCCTCAATCTTTCCCAGCATAAGGATCTTTTCAAATGAGTCAGCTCTTTGAATCAGGTGGCCAAAGTACAGGAGTTTCAGCTTCAACATCAGTCCTTCCAGTGAACACCCAAGACTGATCTCCTTTAGGATGGACTTTTTGGATCTCCTTGCAGTTCAAGGGACTCTCAAGAGTCTTCTCCAACAACACAGTTCAAAAGCATCAATTCTTCTGCACTCAGCTTTCTTTATAGTCCAACTCTCACATCCATACATGACTACTGGAAAAACCATAGCCTTGACTAGAGAGACCTTTAGTTGACAAAGTAATATTTCTGCTTTTTAATATGCTCTAGGTTGGTCACAACTTTCCTTCCAAGGAGTAAGCATCTTTTAATTTCATGGCTGCAGTCACCATCTGCAGTGATTTCAGAGCCCAGAAAATCAGCAATGACAATTGAAAGAGTTAGATCTTGAGTAGGTTGATAAGAAGTCCCCAAAAAGGAGAAAGTGGTCTGAGGCTCATGAGGCGGAGAAAAGGACAAATGTTTGTTTTTTTTTTCTCTTTAATCCCAGAACTAATGATTACACAACAACAACAAAGCTCATCTGGCAAAGGATATGTTTTTCCTCAAGCTCTGTACCAGTGATTATATAACAACAATGTATCTTGCTCAGGGACAAGCTTCTCCTTCTTAAGACCCTTCTGACTAATCGCGTCATCTTAAAGTGTATGTGGTGGGAGTTAGTCTGGTTCTATTGCTAGTTTTATTACACACCAGGAGAGAGGAGCAGTGACCCCACAAGAGGCTGACCCAGACTTGCCTGTGAGAGTCCAAGAGTCTCTGGCAGAGGCGTGGGTCTGTGGTGGCCTGCTGCAAGGTCTGGGGCACTGAGTGCAGCCGTGCCCACACAGGGCCCTTTGGAGGAGGCCACCATCATCTTCATCACCTCCACCATAGTTTGGTCTCAGGCCAACAACAGAGAGGGAACACAGCTCCACCCATCAACAGAAAATTGGATTAAAGATTTATTGAGCATGGCCCCACCCATCAGAACAATACCAAGTTTCCCCCACATCCAGTCTCTCCATAAACCTCTTACCCTTATCCTTCAGAGGGCAGACAGAACAAAACCACAGTCACAGAAAACTAGTCAAACTGATCGCATGGACCACAGCCTAGCTAACTCAATGAAACTATGAGTCAAGCCCTGTAGGGCCGCCGAAGACCAACGGGACGTGGTGGAGAGCACTGAGAAAACGTGGCCCGCTGGAGAAGGGAGTGGCAAATGCCGTCAGCATTCTTGCCTTGAAAACCGCATGCACAGTATGAGAAGGAGACGCATATGACACCGACGGATGGACTCCTCAGGGCGCTAGGTGCCCAGTATGCTACTGGAGAAGAGTAGAGGAATAACTCCAGAAAGAATGAAGAGATGGAGCCAAAGCAAAAACAATGACCAGTTTTGGATGTGACTGGTAAAGGAAGTAAAGTCTGATGCTGCAAAGAACAATATTGAATAGAAACCTGGAATGTTAGGTCCATGAATCAAGGTATATTAGAAGTGGCCAAACAGGAGTTGACAAGAGTGATCATCAACATTTTTAGAATCAGTGAACTAAAATGGACTGGAAGTGGCAAATTTAACTCAGATGACCATGATATCTACTACTGTCGGCAAGTATCCCTTAGAAGAAATGGAGTAGCCCTCATAGTCAACAAAAGAGTCCAAAATGCAGTACTTGGCTGCAATCTCAAAAATGACAGCATGATCTGAGTTCATTTCCAAGGTAAACCATTCTATATCACAACAATCCAAGTCTATGCCCTAACCAGTAATGCTGAAGAAGCCGAAGTTGAATGGTTCTATGAGGATTTACAAGACCTATTAGAACTAACACTCAAAAAATATGTCCTTTTCATCTTAGGGGACTGGAATGCAAAAGTAGAAGTCAAGAGATACCTGGAATAACAGGAAAATTTGACCTTGAAGTACAAAACGAAGTAGAGCAAAGGCTTACAGAGTTTGGCCAACAGAACACAGTGGTCATAGCAAACACCCTCTTCCAACAACACAAGAGAAGACTCTACACATGAAGATCACCAGATGGTCAATACCAAAATCAGATTGTTTATATTCTTTGTAGCCAAAGATGGAGAAGCTCTATACACTCCCCCAAAACAAGACTGGGAGCTTAGTGTGGCTCAGATCATGAACACCTTACTGCAAAATTCAGACTTAAATTGAAGAAAGTAGGGAAAACCACTAGACCACTCAAGTATGACCTAAATCAAATCCCTTACAATTATACAGTGGAAGTGGCAAATAGATTCAAGGAATTCTATGACAGACAAATTGTCTGAAGAACTATGGACAGAGTTTCATGACACTGTAGAGGAGGCAGTGATCAAGACCATCCCCAAGAAGAAGAAATGCAAAATGGTTGTCTGAGGAGGCCTTATAAATAGCTGAGAAAAGAAGAGAAGCTAAAGGCAAAGGAGAAAAGGGAAGAAATAGGCATCTGAATTCAGAGTTCCAAAGAATATCAAGGAGAGATAAGAAAGCTTTCCTCAGTGATTAATGAAAAGAAGTAGAGGAAAGCAATAGAATGGGAAAGACTAGAGATCTCTTAAAAAAAAAAATTAGAGATACCAAGGGAACATTTCATACAAAGTGAGCACAATAAAAGACAGAAATGGTATGGACCTAACAGAAGCAAAAGATATTAAGACGAGGCGGCAAGGACACAGAAGATCTATACAAAAAAGATCTTAATGACACAGGTAACCATGATGGTGTGATCACTCACCTGGAGCCATACATCCTGAAATGCGAAGTCATGTGGGCCTTAGGAAGCATCACTATGAACAAAGATAGTGGAGGTGATAGGATTCCAGTTGAGCTGCTTCAAATCCTAAAAGATGGTGCTCTTAAAGTGCAGCACTAAGTATGCCAGCAAATTTGGAAAACTCAGCAGTGGTCACAAGACTGGAAAAGGTCAGTTTTCATTCCGATCCCGAAGAAAGGCAATGCCAAAGAATGCTGAAACTACTGCACAACTGCACTCATCTCACACACAAGCAAAGTAATGCTCAAAGTGCTCCAAGCCAGGCTTCAACAGCACATGATCTGTGAACTTCCAGATGTTCAAGCTTGATTTAAAAAGGCAAAGGAGCCAGATATTAAATTGCCAACATTCACTGGATCTTAGGAAAAGCAAGAGAGTTCCAGAAAAACATCTACATCTGCTTTATTGACTATGTGGAAGCCTTTGACAGTGTGGATAACAACAAACTGTGGAAAATTCTGAAAGAAATAGGAATACCAGACCACCTCACTTGCCTCCTGAGAAATTTGTATGCAGGTCAAGAAGCAGCAGTTAGAACTGGACATGGAAAAACAGACTGGTTCGAAATCAGGAAAGAAGTACATCAAGGCTCCATATATTGTCACCCTGTTTATTTAACTTATAGACAGGTACATCAAGCAAAATGCCAGGCTGGAGGAAGGCCAAGCTGGAATCAAGATTTCTGGGAGAAATATCAGTAACTCCAGATATGCAGATAACATCATCCTTATGGCAGAAAGTGAAGAAGAACTAAAGAGCCTCTTGAAAGTGAAAGAGGAGAGTGAAAAAGATGGCTTAAAACTTAATATTCCAAAAACTAAGATCATGGCATCCGGTCCCATCACTTTATGGCCAATAGATGGGGAAACGATGGAAACAGTTACAGACTTTATTTTCTTGGGCTCCAACATCACTTCAGATGGTGACACTTTCCAGTAGTCACAGATGGATGTGAGAGTTGGACTATAAAAAAAGGTGAGTGCTGAAGAACTGATGCTTTTGAACTGTGGTATGGGAGAAGACTCTTGAGAACCCCTTGGACTGGAAGGAGATCAAACCTGTCAATCTTAAAGGAAGTTCAGTTCAGTTCAGTTCAGTCGCTCAGTCATGTCCGACTCTTTGTGACCCCATGAATCACAGCACGCCAGGCCTCCCTGTCCATCACCAGCTCCCGGAGTTTACTCAAACTCATGCCCATCAAGTCGGTGATGCCATCCAGCCATCTCATCCTCTGTTGCCCTCTTCTCCTCCTGCCCCCAATCCCTCCCAGCATGAGGGTCTTTTCCAATAAGTCAAGTCTTCGCATAAGGTAGCCAAAGTACTGGAGTTTCAGCTTCAGCATCAGTCCTTCCAATGAACACCAGGACTGATCTCCTTTAGGATGGACTGGTTGAATCTCCTTGCAGTCCAAGGGGCTCTCAAGAGTCTTCTCCAACACCACAGTTCAAAAGCATCAATTTTTCAGTGCTCAGGTTTCTTCACAGTCCAAATCTCACATCCATACATGACCACTGGAAAAACCATAGCCTTGACCAGATGGACCTTTGTTGGCAAAGTAATGTCTCTGCTTTTTAATATGCTCTCTAGGTTGGTCATAACTTTCCTTCCAAGGAGTAAGCGTCTTCTAATTTCATGGCTGCAGTCACCATCCACAGTGATTTTGGAGCCCAAAAAATTGAAGTCTGACACTGTTTCCACTGTCTCCCCATCTATTTCCCATGAGGAGATGGAACCAGATGCCAGGATCTTAGTTTTCTGAATGTTAAGCTTTAAGCCAACTTTTTCACTCTCCTCTTTCACTTTCATCAAGAGGCTTTTTAGTTCCTCTTCACTCTCTGCCATAAGGGTGGTGTCATCTGCATATCTGAGGTTATTGATATTTCTCCTGGCAATCTTGACTCCAGCTTGTGCTTCTTCTAGCCCAGCGTTTCTCATTATGTACTCTGCATATAAGTTAAATAAGCAGGGTGACAATATACAGCTTTGACATACTCCTTTTCCTATTTTGAACCTGTCTGCTGTTCCATGTCCAGTTCTAACTGTTGCTTCCTGACCTGCATACAGGTTTCTCAAGAGGCAGATCAGGTGGTCTGGTATTCCCATCTCTTTCAGAATTTTCCACAGTTTATTGTGATCCACATAGTTGAAGGCTTTGGCGTAGTCAATAAAGCAGAAATAGATGTTTTTATGGAACTCTCTTGCTTTTTTGATGATGGGGAGGATGTTGGCAATTTGATCTCTGGTTCCTCTGCCTTTTCTAAAACCAGCTTGAACATCTGGAAGTTTTCGGTTCACATATTGCTAAAGCCTGGCTTTGAGAAATTTGAGCATTACTTTACTAGCGTGTGACATGAGTGCAATTGTGCGGTAGTTTGAGCATTCTTTGGGATTGCCTTTCTTAGGGATTGGAATGAAAACTGACCTTTTCCAGTCCTGTGGCCACTGCTGAGTTTTCCAAATTTGCTGGCATACTGAGTGCAGCACTTTAACAGTCATCTTTCAGGATTTGAAATAGCTCAACTGGAATTCTATCACATCCACTAGCTTTGTTCGTAGTGATGCTTTCTAAGGCCCACTTGACTTCACATTCCAGGATATCTGGCTCTAGGTGAGTCATCACACCATTGTGATTATCTGGGTCGTGAAGATCTTTTTTGTACAGTTCTTCTGTGTATTCTTGCCACCTCTTCTTAATATCTTCTGCTTCTGTTAGGTCCATACCATTTCTATCCTTTATCAAACCCATTTTGCCTGAAATTTTCCCTTGATATCTCTAATTTTATTGAAGAGATCTCTAGTCTTTCCCATTCTGTTGTTTTCCTCTATTTCTTTGCACTGATCGCTGAGGAAGGCTTTCTGATCTCTCCTGACTATTCTTTGGAACTCTGCATTCAAATGGGAATATCTTTCCTTTTCTCCTTTGCTTTTCACTCTCTTCTTTACACAGCTATTTGTAAGTCCTCCTCAGACAACCATTTGGCCTTTTTGCATTTCTTTTCCATGGGGATGGTCTTGATGCCTGTCTCCTGTACAATGTCACGAACCTCTGTCCATAGTTCATCAGGCTCTCTGTCTATCAGATCTAGTCCCTTAAGTCTATTTCTCACTTCCACTGTATAATCATAAGGGATTTGATTTAGGTCATACCTGAATGGTCTAGTGGTTTTCCCTACTTTCTTCAGTTTAAGTCTGAATTTGGCAATAAGGAGTTCATGATCTGAGACACAGTCAGCTCCCCGTCTTGTTTTTCCTCACTGTATAGAGCTTCTCCATCTTTGGCTGCAAAGAATATAATCAATCTGATTTCAGTGTTGACTATCTGGTGATGTCCATGTATACGGTCTTCTCTTGTGTTGTTGGAAAAGTGTGTTTGCTATGACCAGTGCGTTCTCTTGGCAAAACTCTATTAACATTTGCCCTGCTTCATTCCATACTCCAAGACCAAATTTGCCTGTTACTCCAGGTGTTTCTTGACTTCCTACCTTTGCATTCCAGTTCCCTGTAATGAAAAGGACATCTTTTTGGGGTGTTAGTTCTAAAAGGTCCTGTGGGTCTTCATAGAACCATTCAACTTCAGCTTCTTCAGTATTACTGGTTGTGGCATAGGCTTGGATTACCATGGTATTGAATGGTTTGCCTTTGAAACAAACAGTGATCATTCTGTAGTTTTTGAGATTGCATTCAAGTACTGCATTTCAGACTCTCTTGTTGACCATGATGGCTACTCCATTTCTTCTAAGGGATTCCTGCCCACAGTGGTAGATATAATGGTCATCTGAGTTAAATTCACCCATTCCGGTCCATTTTAGTTCGCTGATTCCTAGAATGTCGACATTCACTCTTGCCATCTCCTGTTTGACCACTTCCAATTTGCCTTGAGTCATGGACTTAACATTCCAGGTTCCTATGCAATATTGCTCTTTACAGCATTGGACCTTGCTTCTATCACCAGTCACATCCACAACTGGGGGCATTGTTTTTGCATTGGCTCCATCTCTTCATTCTTTCTGGAGTTATTTCTCCTCTGATCTCCAGTAGCATATTGGGCACCTTCTGACCTGGGGAGTTCCTCTTTCAGTATACTATCATTTTGCCTTCTCATACTGTTCATGGGGTTCTCAAGGCAAGAATACTGAAGTGGTTTGCCATTCTCTTATCCAATGGAAATGAGTCCTGACTTTTCATTGGAAGGGTTGATGCTGAAACTGATGGTTGGATGGCATCACCAACTTGAGCAAGGTCCAAGAGTTGGTAATGGACAGGAAAGCCTGACGTGATGCAACCCATAAGATCTTATAGAGTTGGACATATCTGAATGACTGAAGTGAACTGAACTGAAATATTTTGAAAATGACTTACCACCCAAAGCAACCCACAGATTCAATGCAATACCTGTCAGTTTGCCAATGGTATTTTTCACGGAACTAGAACAAAAGTTTTAGTCTATTTGAAACATGAAAGACCCCAAAGGGGCAGAGAGATCTTGAGAAACAGCCGAAGAATCAAATTCCCTGAATTCAGAGTATAATACAAAGCTACAGTTACCATGGCAGTAGCAAAGATGTCAGTGCTGACAAAGGTCCGGGTCCAGAGCTCCAGGTGTCTCCCTCATAATTCAGGGGGGCCTGGGAGGTCTCCTTCCAGGAAGAGGTCTTCAGCTTCAGTAAGTATGTCCACCTCTGTCCAGGATCCCCTGCAGGGCGGCCAGGTCCAGTGAGAGAAGCTGAGATCTGGACAAAAGGGCTCACTGTGCCCTGATGTGTGCTCTCCAGCACATCACCTACAAGTCCAGGCTGCAGGTTAGCTTCACATCTGTAACATGCAGGTAAACCAACATCTACATCACATGCATGGTGTGCATATGTAGAAACAAAATAGTAAAACAGGCACTGAGGGTCAGGGCCCAGGATAGTCCACCCAAAATGTGCCTCAATGGGATGTAGACTGCTATGAACTAAAGTGACTTAAGAAAGGGCCCTTTACCTGCTGTTGGTTCTGCTCTCCTGTTAGTACCGACCTAAC
Organism: Cervus elaphus; assembly: GCF_910594005.1. Lineage (NCBI taxonomy): Eukaryota > Metazoa > Chordata > Mammalia > Artiodactyla > Cervidae > Cervus > Cervus elaphus. The sequence continues at coordinate 72,146,316 of NC_057827.1, read as the reverse complement.
TCTGAGTATGCTAGCAATTAGGGCTTCTCACGTGGCTCAATGGGAAGGAATCTGCCTGCCAAGCAAAAATCCTGGGTTCAATCCCTGGGTCCAGAAGAAGGAAATGGCAACCTACTCCAGTACTGTTGCTTGGGAAATTCCATTGACAGAGAAGCCTAGTGGGTTATGGTCCACGGGGTTACAAGAGTTTGACACAACTTAGTGACTAAACAACAAAGACAACATGGAGGCAATTGGACCTGGTGACTCCAATGCATGGTTTTCACCAGACCACCAACACAGGTCTTCTGAGCTCAGGTCCGTGGACTGTAGTAATCATGTACCTGGACCTGTTGTGAGAGCTATGGAGGGAGCTCAGACTCTGATCTGACTCAACCTCCAGTGTCTGTGCCCACTAAGCCCACAGCTTCTAAACTCAGACCCACTCCATCTACAAGAGCACTTGTCCTTTGGGGCGTTTTACAGGTGCTGAATTTATCAAGCCATCAATGGAGGTGTAATTGCCCAGTTCACACAGCCATGAAGAGAGATTTCACCTCTTATTCCTTAGCCACACATGCCCATGTGCTCAGCTAATCATGGACAACCTGGAAGAAATTTTTAGAAAGGGATAATCTTCAAAAACTGAACTAGGAAGAAATAGGAAATATGGACAGACCAGTCACAAGTAATGGACTTGAACTTGTGATTAACATCTTCCAACAACAACAACAAAAAGTCCAGAACTAGACAGCTTCATGGGTGACGCTATCAAACATTTAGAGAAGAGCTGATACCTGTCCTTCTCAAACTGTTTTCTAAAGAGAAATTCAGAGTGAGAAATGCTCGCAAAGTCATTCTAGGAGAATCTCATCACCCTGATATCACAGGAAGGCAAAGATATTACAAAATAGAAATTTCTGACTCATATCATTGATGAACAATCATGCAAAAAATCCTCAAGAAAATTCTAGCAAACAGAATCCAGCAACACATTAAAAGGATCAACATTTTGATCAATTGGAATTTATCCCTGGGATGCCAGGATTCTTCAGTATGTGCAAATTAAACACTATGGTACACTATACTAACAATTTAAGGAATAAAAACCATATGGTCATCATAATGGATGCAGAAAAAGCTTTTGACAAAATTCAACACCCACTTATGATAAATGCTCTTGAGAGAGTGGGCACAGAGGGAACCTATCTCAATATAATAAAGGCCATATATGATAAATCCTCAGCAAACATCATTCTTTATGGTGAAACACTGAAAGTGTTTTCTAAGATCAAGAAAAAGACAAAGATGTGCACTCACTACTCTTATTTAACATAATTTTGGAAGTCATAGCCATGGCCATCAGAAGAAAAAGAAATAAAAGGGAAGTCAATTTGAAAAAGGAGAAAAACCATAATTATTTGCTGATAACATGATAATTAAAAAAAAATCATAAAGAAGTTACCAGAAGACAACTTGAAGCTCAATGATAAATTCAGTAAAGTCGTAGGATATAAAATTAATGCTCAGAAATTCCTTGCATTCCTATACACTAATAATGAAAGATCAGAAAGAGAAACTAAGGGAACAATACCATTTACAGTTGTAAAAAGTAATAAAATGCACAGGAATAAACATATCTAAGGAGACAGAAGGCCTGTACTCATAAAACTATAAGATATTGATGAACAAAATGACAGATGGTATTCTAAATTTGGGGAATAAGATGGGGGTACCCACAGGTGTAACTTTCAGTTCTTCCACATATCACCATAAACTTCTTCCTGTCCTACTGGATTCAGTGGTCTAGGGTACAGGGTTGCAAGTGGAGGTCTTGAAAGAAAGGGCCAACGGTAAACAAGCTAGTTACAGTTAACTATATCTTTAAGCTTTATTGCAGAATTTCTAAGGGTCTGGTGAAATAGACTGTGCTTTCACCTTTTCTGGAAAAATTGAAGGGGTTCAAAAGAGTCATGAGGGACATTATGTGGATATGTCTGGTTTAATTAAGAGTAGAAACAAAACATATTATGTGACACATTAGAGAGGTAAAACTGGATGCACAATTATCCCTGTTTAAGTGTTTTATAATACGCTCATATCCTCCAGATGTCACCACAGTGAACATACACCTTGCCCTTTTCCACTCATAGGTAATCTTAGGTTTCTTACGGCTCCTGTCTCCCAGTTTTCCTTCTTCTCTCACCTGGACAGGGTGTAGGTCTCTCATATTTTTGGAGTCATGGGATCTAAGCACCAGTCCAAGGCTCTCTGGAGGTGAGCTCAGCCTCTGTGCACTTCCCTGAACAGAGAAGAGACAGAACATCTCAGCACTGTCCTGGGATGGGCTCCACTGCCCTTGATCTCTTGTTGCAAATGGCCAGTTGTCATTCAAACTCAACGCTGGTCATGAATATAGACAACAGAGAACAGAGGAGGGAAAGCATGGCCATGAAGCTCACATTAGTGAGACATAATCCATCCCACACTCAAATTCACAGAGACTCTGGTCTTCAGCGGGGCTCTAACCTGATTTCTGTCTCCATCAGTGACACAGGATGGGGAGGTCTAAATCCTTTGACCAGCTATGTGCCTGTGACCTGCAGTGATGGCTGAGATGAAGATGAAGTTTCTGTGTAAAACTCTTTACAGAAACCTTCAGAAATCCACACCTGATATTGCATTTGTTATATTCAGATATGATTGATGTTTTTACAGAAGTTGAAAGAAGTTAATTATTATTGTTATTGTTCAGTCACTAAGTCATGTCTAACTCTCTGCAACCACATGGACTGCAGCACATTGGGCTTCCCTGTCCTTCACCATCTTCTAGAATTTGCTCAAACTCAGGTCCATTGAGTCAGTGATGCCACCCAGTCATCTCATCCTCTCTCATCTTATTCTCCTCCAGTCTTATCTTTCCCAGCATCAGAATCTTTCCCAGTGAGGCAGGAAACTTGCACAAGCCTCTTATCTTCATCCATCAGAGGGCAGACAGAAGCAGCAAGAACTGCAGTCCCATGTCCTCCAGAATGAAAACCATAATCACAGAAAACTAATGAAAATGATCACATGGAACACAGCCATGAGAACTCAATGAAACTACATGTTCAGTCTCTCAGTCGTGTCTGACTCTTTGGGACCCCATGAACTGTCGCCAGCCAGGCTCTTCTGTCCAAGGAATTTTCCAGGCAAGAATACTGGAGTGGGTTGCCATTTATCATTCAAGGGGATCTTCCTGGCCCAGGGTTCAAACCTGAGTCTCCTGTGTCTTCTACATTGGCAGGCAGACTCTTTGCCACTGCACCACCTGGAAGGTTTATTAAAAACACACAAAACGAAGTGACATTGATGGAGAGATAGATATGGATCAGTGAAACAGAAGCTATGTGATGTAGGATAAGCCTAGTTGTAACTTGATAAGACACAGAAAGTATAGAATGCAACACACACACATATGTATTTGAACACACATTTTAAAATAACATACATTTAAGGATTCATTAAATGTATGTCAAAGCCTTTGACGGTGTGGATCACAACAAACTCTGGAAAATTCTTAAAGAGATGGGAATACCAGATCACTTTACCTGTCTCCTGAGAAACCTGTATGCAGATCAAGAAGTAATAGTTAGAATCTTACATGGATCAATGGACTGGTTCAAATTTTGGAAAGGAGTACATCAAGGCTGTATATTGTTACCCTGCTTAATTCATTTATATGAAGTGTATATCAAGGGAAATGCCAGGCTGGATGAAGCATAAGCTAGAATCAAGATTGCCAGGAGAAATATCAATAACCTCAGGTATGCAGATGATACCACCCTTATGGCAGAAAGCAAAGAGGAAGTAAAGAGTCTGTTAATGAAGTTTGAAAGAGGAGAGTGAAAAAACTGGCTTAAAACTCAACATTAAGAAATCTAAGATCATGACATCCAGTTCCATCACTTCATGGCAAATAAATGGGGAAACAGTGGCATCAGTGACAGAATTTATTTTCTTGGGCTCCAAAATCACTGCAGATGGTGACTGCAGCCATGAAATTAAAAGGGGCTTGCTCCTTGGAAGAAAAGCTATGACAGAACTAGACAACGTATTAAAGAACAGAGATATTACTTGGCTGACAATGGCAGGTATAGTCAAAGCTATGGTTTTTCCAGTAGTCATTTATGGATGTGAGAGTTGGACCATAAAGAAGGAAGTTGTACTGGAGAAGACCCCTGAGAGTCCCTTGGACTGCAAGGAGATCAAACCAGTCAATCCTAAAGAAATCAACCCTGAACATTCAGGACTGATGCTGAAGCTGAAGCTCCAATATTGTGGCCTCCTGATGTGAAGAGGTGACTCACTGGAAAAGACCCTGATGCTGGGAAATATTGAAGGCAGGTGGAGAAGGGGATGACAGAGGATGAGATGGTTGGATGGGATCACTGACTCAAAGAATATGATTTTGAGAAAGCTCCAGGAGATAGTGAAGGACAGGCAAACTTGGCTTGCTGCAGTCTATGGGTTGCAAAAATTTGGACATGACAGCAACTGAACAAAAACAATAGATACATTTACTCTATTTATTTCAATTTTAAAATGTCTCTGGAGAGAATTAAAATTATTTAAAACAACTACTTGAATGATTCAAGATTTAAAATTCAGTAACCTACTCTTCTTGTGTTACTGTTGTTCACACATCTTGTGTAATTTATTCTAATGATCCAAAAGTTGGCACCATCCCATGACCTGATCCCAGTGTTCCACAGAGATCAAGTGTTCTAGCTGGGAGTGACAGGCTGAGAGAGTTCAAATGCCCAGTTGGATGAGTGGGACCTAATTCAGCCTTTCTTCTCTTATAAGGACAGGGCTCCCTCACATGCAAAATTTCCTCCCTTCTCTAGACTAAATTCCACCCCTCGGCTGTGGGAGCTCACAGCTCCCTGCTCACACAGGGCTGAGGCCTCAGAGAAGGCAGAGCTGTGGTCTAGAAGACGAGGCTGTGGAGCCTTCTCCTCTGCCTGGTGGCAGCTCCCCAAGGCGAGGGTCTCAGGTGCAGACATTGGTCTGTGGGGATGGTTGTGGCTGCAGGTGACTGACAGGGTCTGATTCTCGTTGTCTACAGGTGTCCTGTCCCAGGTAAAACTGGAGATGTGGGGCTCTGAAATGGTGACTCCACGGCAGACCCTCACCCTCACCTGTGCTGTCTACGGATTATCCATCTCAACCAGTGGTTATGCTTGGAACTGGATCTGCCAGCCTCCAGGGAAGGGGCTAGAGTCGATGGGGAACATATGGTATGATGGTAGCATGGAATACAGCCCATCCCTCAAGAGCCGCACCTCCATCTCCAGAGACATGTCCAAGAGCCCGTCCTCCCTGCAGCTGAGCTCCATGACCACCGAGGACACGGGGTTTATTACTGTGCAAGAGACACATTGAGGGCATCAGTGTCCGCCCAGACACAGACTTCCTGCAGGGGGACAGGAGGGGCTGCAGGGGGCACTCAGGGCCTGCCTACTTAGAAGCCTAGACCAGCGACAAGTGCAGAGGGACTGGGCAGGTGTTTCCCTTGGAGTCAAGGATTTCCTTCCTCTCCCATCTTCCAGCTGTCCTCAGGGATGTTTCCTGCTGTGATCTTTCTGCTCTGATGTACACACACTCTCTTCAGGCGTGGAAGTAAGAACATTCTCTGTTTGCAGATGGGACTTCTTCATTTGACCCCCACAAACCTGTTTTCACTGTAAGAAACAGCCCACAGCCTTCGGACCTCAGACACAGACATGCTATACCCTAATGGCCCCTCCCTCCATCCGGCACAGGGGAATGGCCACACAGGTTTATGAACAGCCCCCAGGGTCTCTGTCTTCCTTACGACATGATGTCCTCTTGGTCCTCATACACTCTCGTGAACACTGGTGTCCAGGGATTGCCTTTCTGTGTTAGTCCCTCAGTCTCCTGAGTAAGGAGGGAGTCCACCTGAGGACTGGACCCCGTTTCCACAAGAGGCAGAAAGGAGCACATGCCCAGACATGGAGAGTGTCCCAGTCCTGCTGGCCACATCTGGGTGGTTTCTGAAAGCGGCCCTGGGCTGTGAGCTAAGATGTGTCTCTCAAGCCTCCATGGGAGAGTCCATGTGATTAACAGGAGCCCGGTGACAGAGTCCTGACCCTGCCCACCCTCTGCTGTTACCCTAGCTTTCCTAAGATGCCCCCATAAATTCTATCTGTTGTCTACAGAAACTGAGGTTGTTTTCTAATCACCATTTCAAAATACATTGTTCTGAGAGTATGGGGACACAAATAATTAGTGTGAGTATTCTGTAATTTGCTGATCTTTATAGCTTCTTATATGGAGGCTTTGAATTTCCTTTTAAAGATCATATTGTTTGCAAAGAATGGAATTTTGTTTATTCCTCTCTGGCTTGGATGCCTTTTATGTCTATAACATACGTAAATTGCACTGCCCAAGACTTCTAATACCCTTTTGAGTAGCATGATAGTCTCTTCAACAAATGGTGTAGAGAAAAGTGGATTGAAAGTGAAAGAAAGTTTGGTCGCTCAGTCTTGTCTGACTATTTGCGATCCCATGGATTGTAGACTACCAGGCTCCTCCATCCATGGGATTTTCCAGGCAAGAGTACTGGAGTGGGTTGCCATTTCCTTCTCCAGAGGATCTTTCCGACCCAGGGAGGAAACCCAGGTCTCCCACATTGTAGGCAGACACTTTACCGTCTGAGCCACAAGGGAAATAACTACATCCAAGCCTTAAAAAAGCATTGTACAAAAAAGTCAGCTCAAATATGATTAAAGACATAAAAGTAACACCCAGATCTATGAAACTATTAGAGAAACACAGGGGAAGTTTCATCCTGTTTGTTCTTATGATGATTTTTATGAAGTTGAGGAGAAAAGTATAGGCCACAAAAGGAGAAATAAAGAAGTGAGACTAAAAATCTTCTATAATGAAAACAAATGCAAAAGATAGAGTAAAAGTAGAAACTGTAATTTTTCCAAACCACCAAGGCACCAAATTTTTCCAAACCATTTTTCTAATAAAGAATTAATATCATAAAGGTATAAGGAACTCATAGCTTATCATAATGTAATAATAATAGTGAGTAGCACTAGTAGTAATTTCAATAATTAATCAGTTAAAATAATTTGGGTTAAGAATTTGAATAGACACGTTCTTAAAGAAGATCTGGTAGCTTAGCTGCTAAAGAATCCACCTGCAATGCAGGTGAACCCAGTTCAATTCCTGGGTCAGGAAGATCCCCTGGAGAAGGCATAGTCTGTGCACTCCAGTATTCTTAGGCTTCCCTGGTGACTTAGACAGCAAAGATTGACCTAGGGTCAATCCCTGGGTTAGGAAGATCCTCTGGAGGAGAACATGGCAACCACTGCAGCGTTCTTGCCTGGAAAATCCCCATGGACAGAGGAGCCTGGTGGGCTACAGTCCACAGGGTTGTTAAGAATTGGACACGACTGAGCAACTAACACTTTTGCTTTTGCTTAAAGAAGACAAATGGTCAAAGGTATACAGGTAAATGATCAATATCAGTAACATAGGCAAATGCAAAAATCAAGACCACAAGGATATCGCCTTAAATCTGTCAGGATGCCATCCTGATAACAGAACCCAATAAACCATCACACACACACGAAAATTACAGACACAAAAATCCTCAACAAAATACTGGCAAACACAATTCAACAGTACTTGAAAAGGGTCAGATATCATGATCAAGTGGGATATATTCCAGGCAGGCAAGGATTTTTCAAAATCTGTAAATCAATCTGGGTGATAATGCTGCATCAACAAATTGAAGAAAGAAAAGTAGTATAATCATCTCAGCAGATGCACAAAAAGCTTTTGACAAAATTCAATACCCATTTATGATAAAATCTCCAAGAAAGAAGGCAGAGAGGGAGCTTACCTCAACATAATAAAGGCCATATACAACAAGCCCCAGCAAACATCATTCTAAATGATGACAAAAATGAAAGCATTTCCTGTAAGATCAGGATCAAGACAGGGCAATGCCCACTTTTGCCACTATTGTTCAACAAGAGAAGGATGTCCAGTTTTGCCACTATTATTCAGCACAGTTTTGGAAGTATTGGTATGGCAATTATTAAAGAAAAAGAAATAAAAGGAATCAAAATTTTAAAAGAAATAAAACCGTCACTGTTTGCAGATGATATGATAATATACATAGAAAATCCTAAAGATGCCACCAAAAACTACTGCAGCTAATTAATGAAATGGTAAAATGGCAGGGTGAAAAGTTAATGCACAGAAATCTCTGGTATTTTCATACACGAACAACAAAATCAGAACAAGAAATTAAGGATGCAATTCCACTTATCATGACCACAAATAGAATGAAATACCTAGGAATAAAATGCCTAAGAAGACAAAAGACCTGTACTCAGAAAGCTATACAACAGTGATGAAAGAAATCAAAGGTGACACAAATCGATGGAGAGATACACCATTCTTGGCCTGGAAGAATCAACGTTTTAAAAATGACTCTAATACCCACAGTAGTCTAAAAGGTTTAATGTCGTCTGTCTCAAAACCAACAGGTTAGGGGTCATCAGGTTTTCATTATTATTTGTTTCTAGGTATATTTTGATTTCCTTTCTGAGTTCTTAAGAGAAGTCTTGGTTATATTGTCTTTCAGTCACTCAGTTGTATCTGACTCTTTGCAGCTCCATGCACTGTACCTCGACAGACTTCCCTGTCCTTCACCATCTCCAGGAGCTTGCTCAAGCTCATGTACATTGAGCCATAGATGACAGTCAATCATTGTGTCCTCTGTTGTCCCTTTCTCCTCCTGCCTCCTATCTTTCCCAGCATCAAGGTCTTCTCTAATGAGTCAGTCTTCACATCAGGAGACCAAAATATTGGAGTTTCAGCTCAACATCAGTCTATCTAATGAATATTTAGGGTTGATTTCCTTTAGGATTTACTGGTTGGATCTCCTTGCTGTCCAAGGGACTCTCAGGAGTCTTCTCCAACACCACAGTTCAAAAGCATCAATTCTTTGGTGCTCAGCCTTCTTTATGGTCCAACTCTCACATCCATACGTGACTACTGGAAAAACGATAGCTTTAACCAGACAGACCTTTGTCAGCAAAGTAATGTCTCTGCTTTTCATATGCTGTTTTTAATTGGTCATAGTTTTTCTTTTTTTAGGAGCAAGTATCTTTTAATTTCATGGTTGCAGTCACCACCTGCAGTGATTTTAGAGCCCAAGAAAATAAATTCTGTCACTGCTTCCTTTGTTTCCTAACCTATCTGCCATGAGGGATCACTGGACTCAATGTCGCAAATTTAGGTTTTGAATGTTGAGTTTTTAAGCCAATTTTTTCACTCACCTCTTTCACCTTCATCAAGAGGCTCTTTAGTTCCTTTTCATTTTCTGCCATAGGGGGGAATGTCACCTGCATATCTGAACTTATTGACATTTCTTCTGGTAGTTTTGATTCCAGCTTATGCTTCATCCAGCCTGGCATTTTGCATGATGCATTCTGTGTGAGTTAAAAAGGCAGAGTGGCACCGTCACATACTCTTTTCCCAATTTTGGACCAATCTGTTGTTCCATGTAAAATTCTAACTGTTGCCTCTTGACCTGCATACAGGTTTCACAGTAGGCAGGTAAATTGTCTGGTATTCCCATCTCTTAAAGAATTTTCCACAGTTTCTTGTGATCCACACTGTCAAAGACTTAACATAGTCAATGAAGCAGAAGTAGATGTTTTCCTGGAATTCCCTTGCTTTTTCTATGATCCAATACATGTTGGCAATTTGATCTCTGGTTCCTCTGTCTTTCCTTAACCCAGCCCATATATCTGAATTTCTCTGTTCGCCTACTCTTGAAGGCTAGTTTGAAGGATTTTGAGTATTACCTTGTTCACATGTGAAATGAGTGCAATTGTGTGATAGTTCAAACATTCTTTGGCATTGCCTTTCTTTGGGATTGGAATGAAAATTTACCTTTCCCAGTCCTGTGGTCACTGCTGAATTTTCCAAATTGGCTGACATATTGAGTTCAGCGCTTTAACAGCATCATCTTTTAGAATTTGAAGTAGTTTAGCTGGAATTGCATCACCTCCACTAGCTTTGTTTGTAGTGATGCTTCCTAAGGCCCACTTGACTTTGCCATCTAGGATATCTGGTTCTAGGTGAGTGATCACACTATCGAGGTTATCCATGTCATTAAGATAATTTTTGCTTAGTTCTTCTGTGTATTCTTGTCACCTCTTCTTAATATCTTCTGCTTCTTTTAGGTCCATACCATTTCTGTCCTTTATTGTGCCCATCATTGATTATTTAGTGGCATATTTTTAGCCTCCCTGTGTTTGTTTGTTTTGTTTTTTTTTTCCTCTGTAACTGATCTAATCTCATATCATTGTAGTAGAAAAAGTTGTTCAATAAAACTTCAGTTTTCTTAAATTCACTGAAGTTTGATTTACCCAAGATGTCGTCTACACTGGACAATGATTTGAGTGCACTTTTTGAGTATTCTTCCGTTTTTAATGGAATGTCCTCTCAGTTCAGGTCAGTTAAGTCATTCAGTCATGTCCAACTCTTTGCAACCCCAGGGACTGCACCACACCAGACTCTCTATCACCAACTCCGGAGATTGCTCAAACTTATGTCCATTGAGCTGGTGATGCCATCCCACCATCCCATCATCTGTCAGGCATCCCATCCCATCCTGACCCCTTCTATTCCTGCCTTCAGTCTTTCCCAGAATAAGGGTCTCCAAAGAATATTAGGTGTTGATTTCCTTTAGGATTGACTGATTTGCTCTCCTTGAAGTCCAAGGGACTCTCGAGAGTCTTCTCCATTATTTCAGCACTCTCCTTCTAATGCCTTAAACATAACAAGCCCATAGTAGACAGACTGCAATGGGTTTGGGAATGCAGTTTAGAGTCCTTCAGGCTCTTGTGATGGAAAAGTTTACTGGATTATTCAGGAAGGCCCAATGCAGTTACAGGATTCTTAGAAATTGAAGCTTGAGATAGGAATGCCTGTTAGGGTGATGCAGCACAAGACCCCTGAAGACTGACTCTGAAGATGGAAGAAGGTGTTGAGCCAAGGAATGAGGGCACATCAGAAGCTCAGTGACCTGGACACCAGAGGCCCACCATCCTGTAATCACCCTTAAGAGTCTCCCCCTTGCCATGTATCAGGCAAATCTCAAACCTCTTGGAGGCCTGACCCCCACAAAGGTCACAGACCCAGTTAGGTGAATCCACTCCCAAAAGCAAGATCAGGTGGCAGGAAACAGGATCAGGCAGAGAAGCTGTCCTGGTGCAAAACAGCAATAGCAAAACCCTGACTAGAAAGGGTGTTTCATATTCAACAGGTTGTAACCCAGTCAGTGTACAGGTGAGAACTTTGGGTTTAGGGAGAGCTGACCTGCTCCAGACCCACATGTGTGATATTTCAGGGCCAGAGTGGAATGGGTTGCATATACAGGGTGTCAGTCAGAGATGTGGAGAGACGGTGGTAGTTCCTGGTTCCAGGAGAGATAACACCGCTGATGGCAGCACTCACCACCCCCGGAAAACCCACCTAAAGTCCAGACACGCGGTGACGGCCGTCATCTCGTCTACATGCTCACAGCCGGAATGCAGGTGCGAGGCCACAGCCTCAGGGCCACAGGGAGACGGGGGACCTGAGCTCTGCTCTCCAGCACTGCTGACTCAGAGGACCTCAGGCTCAGTCCAGGACACAGAGACCCTGGGCTCGGGAAAGCTGCTCTCAGTGGGGTTTTCAAGGAAACCTGCTTCCTGAAGAGGGGCTTTCCTCTGACCATGCCGCCCTCACACTCTGCCTGCCGTTCACTGTGAAGGTTTACCTCCACGAGCCATGCATGTCCTCTCACCACTGTGGTGAGGACTATGTTCCCTGAGCTCCCATCTCACGGCAGGGACACAGAGAGGAAGGAATAAGCACTTGGAGGAGGAGGGAGTCTGTGCAGAGTGAGCAGGGCACCTGCCCAGCATGTTGGAGCACTGAGGAGCTCCCAGGAGCTGTCTGTCCTCAGTCCTCGGTAGCCTTGGGGTCTGCAGTGTCCACACGCAGGGTGGGGGTCCTGAGGTTCACAAGCTCCTGTAGACACTCAGTTGTGCGCAGGACAATGTGGGACAGCCCACTGGGCAAGTCAGCCATGCTGGGAAGACGGGCTTCTCAGCAGAAACGTCTACTTTGTCCACAAAGTTAACTGCAGGGTTAGCACATATGAACAACACCACTTCCAGAGCAACTCTTGATTTTAAACTGTTCAGATGAAGAAATGGTCTCACCAGCTAAGGGAAATAATAAACCATTTTTGAGTTTTGATAAAATTTAAATTGTACTGAGTTTTCGTTGAGTTAAATGCAATTATCACATACATTTTCGCTCCAATGTTTTAATATCCTGTTCATGAACATAAGCCAATGCAGAAAAGAATGATAAATAAGAGTTCTGACAATTATGTAGACCTTGAATCTGCAGTGTATATTTGACAAAAGATGAACCTCCCTGCAATTACTCTCTTCCCAAAACCTATGCTTGATATTTTACCACATCTTTTTTCCTGACCAGCCCTTCCACAGTCTTTCACTCCTGGACACAGAAGACCCCAGATAAGGGAAGGGGGACCCCAGGGCGGCTGAGTTCTCTGAGGGCACAGTCAGCACCCCCTTTCACAGGGGGAGCCCCAGAGACAGGGACCTCCCTTCACTACCTTCTGCTTTTTACGCAGAGGCCCCTCCCACAGGCAAATATCCACTCAGGTCACAGGCTGGAAACAAAGCACCAGGTCACTTAAATTCAGGCTCCTCCTCAGGCTTGAAGAGATTTCCAGGAGCGGTGACTCTCATCTGCTTGAAGATGAACCCACTGTGGACCTTCCTCTTCGTGCTGTCAGCTCCCAGCGGTGAGTGTCTCTGGATCAGACATGGGCACGTGGGGAAGCTGCATCTGAGCCCGTGAGTCACCGTGCTTCTCTCTGTCCACAGGGGTCCTGTCCCAGGTGCAGCTGCAGGAGTCGGGACCCAGCCTGGTGAAGCCCTCACAGACCCTCTCCGTCACCTGCGCTGTCTCTGGATTCTCACTAACCAGCTATGCTGTAGGCTGGGTCCGCCAGGCTCCAGGGAAGGCACTGGAGTGGGTTGGTGTTATATGCAGTGGTGGAAGCACAGGCTACAACCCAGCCCTGAAATCCCGGCTCAGCATCACCAGGGACACCTCCAAGAGCCAAGTCTCTCTCTCACTGAGCAGCGTGACACCTGAGGACACGGCCGTGTATTACTGTGCAAGAGACACAGTGAGGGGAAGTCAGAGTGAGCCCAGACAGAAACCTCCCTGCATGGGGGCCCAGGACCACCAGGGGGCGCTCGGGACTCAGTAGAAAGCTGAGCCCAGGAGGAGGTGCAGAAGAGGCTTTGGGGGCTGGAGGGCCTGAAGGGGATTCTCTTCAGAACCTGTTCTTTACTCCTCCTGCCCAGGAGCTAAGCCATAGATCCTCTTATGTGTCCTGATATTTCATTGCTATGGTTTATGTCACTCTCAGACAACTGTGTGTGTATATATATTTTAATTTTTCCTTGAAGTAAGGATAGCTTTATGCAAACACACACACACACGAACACAGAAACATAATAGTCAACAGCTAAAATTTTTTCTCCTTCATTTTTCTTCTTTTAAGGAACTCAGTAAAACACTTGACTCACGTTCATTTCAAAACTGTTAACTACCTGAAGTCCACACCCCATTCTGAGCTTCTGTCTGGATCATTCATGAGGGGAAATACAGAGGTCCTCAGGAGGATTTGTCCGTGGGGTCAGCATGGAGCCCACCACCCTCTGTGCTCACTCCCATCACAGTGGCCGTCACTGGTGCAGAGTAAGGAAGCAGGAGCTGTGCTGGGCTCAGCCCTGAGGAAGACCCACGGACTGAGAGGACGAGGAGCTGAGCTGAGACAGGGGAGGGGCAGGGGGCCGTCAGGACGAAGACCCTGGGCTCAGAAAGGGGGACCTGCCCTTGGATCTGGTTCCAAGCCATCTGGTAGACCCAGTGCTTTCCCACCCTAGCTGTCCAACCATGTAAATTCAGAGGGTGCCCATGGGGATCCTGGGATGACCAGGGTGAGCGTGACTACAGCCTCTCTGGACTCACAGGACTAGAGCTCCTCAATGCAAATTCCTCTTCAAGCTCCAGGGTAAAATCCACCCCTTGGTGGTGGGAGCTCACCCCTCTCTGCTCAGACTGGGCTGAGGTCTCATGGAAGGCACAGCTGTGGTGCAGAAGATGAGGCTGTGGGGTCTTCTCTGCCTGGTGACAGCTCCCCAAGGTGAGGGTCTCAGGTTCAGGCACGGGTCTGTGGGGATGGTTGTGACTGCAGGCCACTGACAGGGACTGACTCTCCTTGTCCCCAGGTGACCTGTCCCAGTGCAGCTGCAGGAGTCGGGCCCAGAACTGCTGAAGCCCTCACTGACCCTCTCCCTCACCTGCGCCATCTCTGGTTACTCCATCACCAGTGGTTATGGTGGGAACTGGATCTGCCAGCCCCCAGGGAAGAGGCTAGCGTGGACAGGGTGCATATGTTATAATGGTGACACTCACTACAGCCCCTCCATCAAGAACCACACCTCCATCTGCAGGGACACATCCAAGAACCAGTTCTCCCTGCAGCTGAGCCCTGTGACCACTGAGGACACGGCCGTGTGTCACTGTGCAAGAGACACAGTGAGGGGAAGTCAGTGTCAGCCCAGATCCAAGTCACCCTCCGGGGGCTCCATGACCACGAGTGGGTGCTGGAGACACACAGTGGTGTTGTGCAGGTGCAGGGGCAGATGGTGACTGACGGCTGGTCTCCTGTCAGGACCTGGGCTTCCTCTCCTTGTAGCAGTTTCCCTGGGGAACTTCTCTGCATTCATGACTCTGTAGGTGCCTACTCAGCCTCTGAGGCAGAATGGTGTGTTGGGACAGGGGACCATATCCCCACGTCTCTTAGGGTCGCTTCCTCTTGTCACTTATGTCCGTTCTCTGGACATTTGGTGTAAGCCGGCTGAGTCCACAGGAGAGGCTCTGCGTGACTCAGCAATGCGGCTCAGCACAGGGCCAGTGAACGAGCTAGCCAGCGGTCAGCTGTGTAAGTGCATGCTGGACTCAGACAACAGAGGTGTGTAAACCCAGAGCCAGGGAAGAACCCCCCTAGGTGGTGCAAATGGAACTGACACTTCACTCACAGCATCAGCCATAGTTCCCTCCATGGAGATGCAGCGGGACCTCCACGCCAGCCTGGGATAGAAGTTGAGTCTGCTGACACCATGCAGAGATGCAGGAAGCTGAAAAGTTTGTGTCACCTGTGTTCCTGCATCTATGTCTGTGGTGTCATCAAACTCACCTTCTATATCAACCTGGGGTGTGGGGTCCCACTGAATTTCCATGGAGAAAACTATGAAGAGTGCTATGAGTGAGGTGTCATCTCTTTGAGCACCAACGGGGCATTCTTCCCTTCACTAACTGATAGGCTCTAGTAGGTGCAGTAGATTCTGTCATTTGGGCAGTTCTATGTTAGATAGAGGCCACATACTAAAGGAAAGCTTTTACTAGTAAAAACAATCCCTACTTGATATCCTCAGTTTTATTTTTAAGGTATGATCCACCAGAAGTTTATACGCGGACTCATCTTTCAATGAGAGAGCACAATACATCTAAGGAATATACAGAATATTCCCTGATGAATAAAGAAGCCACTGTGAGCACCCTCTTGGTGTTCAGCCATGTCTCCTGACTGTCTCATGGAACAAACGCTACCTTTTAGCTCATGGAACTTACTGATTTTAAATCACTTTTGTCCTGATTCATGCATGCTAGTCACTTCTGTCATGTCCGACTCTTTCCCACCCAATGGACTGTAGCCCATTAGGCTCCTCTGTCCATGAGAATTTCCAGGCAAAAGTGGGTTTGCATGCCCTCCTCCAGGACATCTTCCCGACAAAGGGATCAACCCCATCTCTCTTACATCTGCTGTA
Source organism: Cervus elaphus (assembly GCF_910594005.1). Taxonomy (NCBI): domain Eukaryota; kingdom Metazoa; phylum Chordata; class Mammalia; order Artiodactyla; family Cervidae; genus Cervus; species Cervus elaphus. The sequence goes on along the minus strand of NC_057827.1, from coordinate 72,130,306 downwards.
TTTTCAGGTGGGTTCTTTACCACTAGAGCAACGTGATGTTTGATTTTGTTCAAATTGTTCCACTTTTAGCCTGGGGTTGGCTAAACTTTGGGGTTGGTGCCTGTAGCCCTTTGAAATTCCTGTGTGGTTTTGTGTCTTGGAAGACTCCATGGGCTGCGGGACTACTCATAGGCTGCCCCAGCGTTGTCTTGCACACTCCTATCCCAGCCCTGGAATTAGCCATTTCTCTAAGCAATTCTGCTTTCCTCGGCTGTGAGAAGTTATCAGAAACGAGGAGTTTAGGGATAGTTGTTCCCATGCAGCTGTGCTGACGATGGCTGCTTGGCTAGCAGAGCTAGGGAATCTGTAACAGTGTCCCGCACCAGGTACACGCTGGTGTCTAGCAGTATTCCTGAATCTAGTCTTCTCTGCCGGTACTAGACTGAACTTTCAAACACAGTGGTGCATCCACCCCTACCCCAAAGCTTCACAGACCTCTCTAGCCTTCCTCCCTGGCATCTGGAACTGCCCACGCAACAGCGAGAAGCCTGGTTCCCATCACGTGCCATCTGGTACCTAGTGCTCGGGTCCCAGTATGCACACGCAGTGTTCTGAGTGGTCAGCACTGTCCGCGAGGACACACGGGGTCATTGTCGAGGCTCAGCCCGGTGAGCACTCCTTCACCCTCAGCCTGACAGACCCCACATGTTGGGAAAGTTCCCACAGATCCCACCACCTTCAGCATGCTGTTGTAAGCTGTGTAATGTCAGTAGACATTGTTTACAGTCCATATTTCATCCTGAGAATCAGGACCTCCTAAATGATGTTGTACATGTGCATGTTAGGTTCATCCTTCATGCCAACAAGCTCCGCGGTTTTTGACAAGGGCATGATATCGTGGGTCCACCGTCCCAGGTCATACAGCATAGCTTCACCACCCCTAACAATCACCTACGCTTCACCCGTCCAGTGCCCTCCCTTCAATTCCTGGATCCGCTGACAGGTTTATCCTATGTGTGTGTGTGTGTACGGGTGCTCCTTTGGGTCTGACTCGTTCAGACCCCCTGGACTGTAGCCCACCAGGCTTCTCTGTCCATGGGATTTTCCAGGCAAGAATCTTGGAGCGGGTTGCCATTTCCTCCCTCAGAGGATCCTTTCCACCCGGGGACTGAACCCGTGTTTCCCACGTCTCTTGTGTCTCCTACCTTAGCAAGCAGATTCTTTACCACTGCACCACCTGGGAAGCCCTGTCCTGACTATAGTTTTCCCCTTTCCAGAACGGCCTATAAATGAACTCATACCATATGCAGGCCTTTAAGACTGCTTTCTCTCACTTCGCCAAATGCATGTAAGGTTCTTTCACACTAGCCATGGACATTCCAGAAAGGAAATTAAGAAACTATTCCATTTAAAATTGCATCGAAAAGAATTAAATGCCTAGCAATAAATTTAACCAAGGCAAGGAGAGACATGTGCCCTGAAAACTACAAAACATAAGACAAAACATGAACCACAGGAAGAAATGAGACTCCATGCGTGTTCAGTTGTACCTGACTTTTTGAGACCCGCTGGGCTGTAGCCCGCCAGGCTTCTCTGTCCATGGGGTTTTTCAGGCAAGAACACTGGAGAGGGTTGCCATTTCCTCGGGCAGGGTATCTTCCCGACCCAGGGATCTTACTTCTCCCAACAACCTTGATTCAGCCTGTGCTTCACGGAGCCCTCCCCTCCTCCGTCTCCTGCACTGACAGGCAGGTTCCTTGCCGCGCGCACCACCTAGTGCACAGACACCTGAGTTCACAGATGGAGCAGCTTTTTCACATTGAAGGAGAGCAAGGCTTCTCCGAGTCAGTGACATGACCAGTGAGGAGCAGGCAGCCACTGAGAGGGCTGATGGGAGCCTTCAGGGCCCGGAGAGAGGAGGTGGCTGCTCAACTGTTTGGTGTCAAATGGTTGGTTTCATGACACATGAAGTTTCCATCCACTGAAAAGAACAGATTCCTAGATGACCCTTCAGGGTTCGATTGCTCTTTCTTCTACTCTTCCCCTGCATGTGTGGCCCACAGGCGGCCCGCTCTTTCTCTGGGAAAGGACGCCGTGCGTGCCTCCAGTCTCAGCAGTCATGGGTGAAGCTACTCCAGCCGTTTGTGTGCACTGTGTGGACGCGCCTCAGGTCACTCAGGAAGACACCGAGAAGCATGCTTGCCGATCTCAGGATAAAGCTGCAGATATTGCTCAGTCGCTAAGTCAGCTCTGTGAACTGCAGCACGCCAGGCCACTTGTCCTCCACTACCTCTTGGAGTTTGCTCAAACTCATGTCCGCTGAGTTGGTGATGCTATCTAACCACCTCATTCTCTGCCGCCCCTTTCTCCTTGTGGCCTCAATCTTTCTCAGGATCTGGGTCTTTTCCAATGAGTCAGCTCTTCACATCAGGAGGCTAAAGTAGCGGAGCTTCAGCATCATTCCTTCCAATGACTATCCAGGGTTGATCTCCTTTAGGATTGACTGGTTTGATCTCCCTGCTGTTCAAGGGACTCTCAAGAGTCTTCTCCAGCAGCACAGTTCAAAAGCATCAACTCTTTGCTGCTCAGCCTTCTTTATGGAAAATGGCAACCCATTCCAGGGTCCTTGCCACGAGAACCTCACAAATAGCATGAAAAGGGTAAAACCATGCTACCTTTCTTCGAAACTGCCACACCGCCTGCCGAGCTGACTGACGGGTCAACCTTCTTTCCACAACAATGACAAGCTTTTCCATTGTCTTCCTCACTGGTCAGCAGTGGGCATCGCAAGACTGGTGAGTTTTAGCCATTCTAACCGTATGGCCAAACAGTGGCCCTAGGGGTGAGGACAGCTCTTAGGGAGGGTCTGGATTTTCTCCGGTCCTGCAGCTCTCAGACATGTCCCCTCCATACCTGTGGAGACGGACCCTCAGTCTCCTGAAAGTCCACTGCACTGTGACCTTCACAGAAGGGGAGTGGTCCCACAGACAGCACAGGTCTTGCTACAAGCACGGGGTTCCAGACCCCCACCCCACCCCAGAAGCTCTGTCTGACGCACACCAGAGTGGGCCGAGAGGCCCTCCCCACCCCAAGTGCCCCATCACACTGCTCCCAGGTCATTCTGTCTCCTCAATAGCAGCCTGGGTGGTGGGACGACAGAGGGATGATGAAGCCCACCCTGCCTCCTGAAATGCAGTCTGGGGCAACATGCAAGTGTCTCTGTTCCCATGCGTGCTGTCCTGTGGGAGCCAGAGGGGCCAGCTCCCGGTGGGTGTGTGAGACACGCCCCGATGGACCCCCATCCTCCTCCGCTCCGGCTCTGGCCAAGTCCAGGGAAAGGGGGGTGGCAGAAAGGTCAGTGGGTGGTGGAACCCCATGGCCAACCCCGGCCGGTAGAAGCGGTGGCCACAGCAGTCCTGGAACAATGTCCGCCTCTTGGAAAAGTCGCATTACACAATCCCCTAGCCCATCAGGCAGCGGGCTGGCTGCTTTGCAGGCGCCCCATGGCCCTGCCTCAATGGGCCAGGCCAGGAACCCCACGAGGCCACCCTGGCACCCGTGCACTGCCCACACTGCATCTGCTCCTGACGATGCCTCACTCACAGCTTCTCTGCTCAGGGGGCAGGCGACCGGGGGCAAGCCCTCTGGGCCAGCACTTCGATCCTTGGAGGTCACGAGCACCCTCTCGATCACCCCCTCTGGGGAGGGGGACCAGCTGCCTTTTACAGGATCCCTGCAGCCAAAGAAAGGTTCTACAGGACTAGTCCCCCCAACCCAACCTCACCCCAGCAACCCCAACTTCTGCATAATGATAGCTTCTGTAAACCACACGTGCAGGGAACACAGTAGCTGGTTATGCCCCAGGTAGCCACATGCATGTGCTCCACATGCTCTCCACACCAAGCCCTGAGGTCCCCACCCTTACTGTGGGGCCCACACTGGCAGCGGGAAGGGGACCCTGTGTATGGTAACTGCATGTCTAGCCTAGGAGCTGCCATGCTGTGGGCCCCTTCAGAAATCCCAGGGGTCCCTGGCCTCTGCTGGCTCTCCTGCCACCTGTGGGTGTGTGATGTTTGCCTCCTTCTAAGGTTATGCCTGTCTCATCCGCAGCCCACACTCAGGAGGCTGACACGACCTCCTGAGACCCATGGAGCCAATTGGGCTGCTAAATATAGCCAGAATGGATACCGATCCTTTTCACACCCAATGTGAAAGCTGCCTGTATGCCTGGTGGAGGGTATTGGTCAGCAGGTGTCCTCTCATGCCCTGAAAAAGACAGCGTGTAGGTACAGAAGGGTGGAAACAGTGACCGGGTACATCACATCTAAGCTGAGTGAAGGTTCTGAGACTCCTGTCTTCTGATGTTGTCTCTGGGGCTGAGCCTCATCACGGAGGACCCCCCAGATAGGCAAGATAAAGAAACTGAACAGTAGGATCTGGGTCTTATCCTGAATGTGGCAGACCATCCAGATTTGGGAAGATGGAAAAACTGTGGACAGCAGAAGCCAGGCTCCACGGCATCGGCAGCCTCTTGCCTGTTGCGAATTCGTCTCCAGTTGCACGTCTCAGGGACTCGGATACCACAGGACTGCCAAAGCACCTGCCCAGTTATCATCACAGAACTTCCCAGGAGCACACAGGCTGCCAGCCCTCGCACAACCCACATCCGGTGTTCCTGCAACCAAAAACACCAGGCCCGGAAATCAGAGACGGACCTTCCCGTGGGCAGGGAGAGCTGACAGCCTCCCCGGCACGTGCCTCCGCCGCAACAGCCGCTGCTGCACAGGCCTGAAGGCAGACGCAGCGCGCCGTCCTCTACAGGATCCAGCAGGTGAAAGCAAACACCTTTCCCGCCTGCAGGAAGTACTCCCTTTGACCGTTTCTGCAAACGGTGAGGAGGACGTGAAGGAGTCTGTAACTCCCCCAGGATGACAGCAGGCACGGACACTGAATTCAGAGCCAAGAGGAAAGGGGCAGGGCTGCGGAGCAGCAGGGCCCAGAGACATCCCGGAGCCCGAGCTCCTTCCGCTCGGCTGGCCTCACGGCAGGCCGATCCGCCCAGGGCCGGGAGTCGGGTCACGAGTCGCAGCCTCACTGGCAGAGCCAGCGGACAGAGCAGAGGGCCAGCGAGGGTCCTCCTGAGTCGTCTCGCCTGGGGTTTCACTCTAGTTCCTCGTATGGTGCAGGGACCGGGAGGTGAGGAGGTAGAGTGCTACAGGCCACAGGCTGCTGCAGACACTCCCTGCTTCCCGCTGGATTCTGCAGGGAGGGCTCCGGTTCTCATCCCCTGCAGCCATGCCCAGCGGGGCTTGGCCAAGGGTTTCCTGTAAGCTGATACTGGGGCAAGGGGGCAGGGATCAGGAGACAGCCACTCCGTACACCATGGGCCACCTCCCTGTAGCGAGCAGCTTGCAGTCAAGGCAACAGGACACAGACATGAAAGGGGAGGAACCAGATCCTACTTGTTCTCTCCCAAGACAAGAAGGCAAAAAGCGACAAGGCCCCATGAGCAAAATGCAGCAGGGGGCACCCTCTGTTGATACAGAGTTCTCATATTAAAGATGAAAGATAAATCTTGCTTTTGATTTTGCCCTGTGAGTGAGTTTCTGTCCTCTGTGGATGGCTACAAAGTTGTGTAAAAATGCCTGAAATATTTCCTTGTTCCCCTTGGGTACCAGCAGGCCCCCTGGGTCCACAGAGGCACAGGTGAAAATCATCCCCTGCCAGGAAAGAGTCTTACAGAAGGACAAGAAGGGAACCCGGGTCTCACAGTCAGGCCTGGCTTCTGGTCTCACCAGCCGGGGTCAGCAAGAATCACAGAGAGCGTCCCAGAGGAGAGTGGGGAGCCTGCTCCTCAGGGGGCCTAAAAGAAGCTTCCAAGCGAAAACCAAGAGGAACACACGGTTTGCAAGTGACCTACCTGCTAACCAGAATAAGACACATGCAATTATGAACTTTTAAGACATTTTCAGCACCTATGAACGTGACGTGAGCAGTGTCTGGTTCCAATCGCCAAAGTAGAAGGAAGTGGTGCTCACCGGGAGGAACAGAGGACTGCGCAGGAGGGGGCCTGGCAGCCCCCGCGGGCAGAGCGGGGTCGTGAGCCGCGGTGCAGGTGTACGTCGGGCATGCAGACCGCTGGAAGAAGGGCTGGACGTGTGGGGTGGAGACAGGCCTCCGCTCCCCTGCCCTGCCCCTGCCATGTCACCCTCGTGGACCCGCCCTCCGCCCGCCCCTGCTCAGCCCCCGCTGGTCTGATGACCAGGCTCCCCCAGGGCCTCGCCCGGTGACTGTGACGCAGTCTCTGCAGATGACCCGCCCGGGCTGGGCGCTGGCAGCCCAGGCACCCTTTGTTCTCCCTCAGTGTCTCCTCGGGCGGCAGTGGCCTCAGCACGCGGCTCAGGCCTGGCTCCTCTGCGGGGCCTCCCCTTCTCTGTCCTCGCTGGCCGACATCCCTGAGCAGCACCCCCATGCTGGCCGAGGGCCGGGTCACCCTGAGGGCAGCCCTCTGGCTGCTCGGGCTCTGGGCAGTGCTGGCCGCTGTCCAGTGCTCTCCGGACCGCCCCTCATGGCGCTACATCTCCACGGAGGTGGTGATTCCCAGGAAGGAGCCGCACCAAGGCAAGGGGGCCCAGGTGCTGGGCTGGCTCTCCTACAGCCTGCGTTTTGGGGGACAGAGGCACCTTATCCGCATGCGGCGCAAGAGGCTCTTTTGGCCTGGGTACCTGATGATGACTCAGGATGACCAAGGAGTCCTGCAGACGGACCACCCCTTCGTCCCTGAAGACTGTTACTACTTTGGCTACCTGGAGGAGACCCCTTTCTCCATGGTCACCATGAACACGTGCTATGGGGGTCTCCAGGGTTATATGAAGTTGGATGACCTTACCTACGAAATCAGCCCCCTCAAGCATTCTCAAAAGTTTGAGCACGCTGTTTCTCAGATGGTGGCAGATGCCAATGCAATGGGACCCATGCACAGACCGGGGTATGAGGAGGAAAGGGACCCTCTGCTCTCTCCAGCAAACATCACTGCAGGCCCCAGGGTGTCTAGTAAGACCTTTGCATTCCATGTAGCAGTTATGAAAGGATCAGTTCAGTCTACTAATGCATTTTACAGAACCTTAAGGAATGTGTCAGCAACTGTTCAGTACATGGTGGATGTGGGCAATATCATTGATGCCGTTTATCGTGGTCTTGAGATTAGGTTTTACATTAGCGTCCTACACCTTTATGACGTCAGGGACCCAGTCAGCACTGCGTCTCTCGTGTCCGGGAGCTCATATTTCCAGTTCTATGCTCTTAACCTGTTTCCTGCTTTTAAACCACATACATCCATAGTCTTTAATACAGTTCAACCACCTGATGGTACCTATGTTCCAAACCTGTATAGTTTGTGCCATAGAAGTAATTTGCTGCCAATTGCTACATCAGGGAAAAATCTCCTAACAGCGGCTCTCTATCTGTGCTTTCTAATGGGCAGAAGTGTGGGTCTGTTGTATGACGGCGATAACTGTGTTTGCCAGAGAAGGACCACCTGCATTATGAATGGCTACCAGTCACTGACAGATGCTTTCAGTAACTGCTCCTACGAGCATTTATATTATACAATTCTGTATGATACAGGCATTTGTATGTATCAAGATAAGCCAGAATATTACAACAGATCATTGACACACCAACGTTGTGGAAACGGAGAAGTGGAAAATGGGGAGCGATGCGACTGTGGCTCCTTCAAGCAGTGCTATAACAACCCATGCTGTGACACCCTCTGTTCCTGGACTGCTAAAAGTAAATGTGATGCAGAAACATGCTGCACAAACTGCACATTCTCCAAGCCTGGGACGCTCTGCAGACCCATGCAGAGTATGTGTGACCTTCCTGAGTACTGCCGTGGGGTTAGTCAGCTCTGTCCTAAAGATGTTTTTATGCAAGATGGAACCCCATGTGGTGAAGAAGGCTACTGCTTTAATGGAAGTTGCACTGACCGCAATGTGCATTGCAAAGAAATCTTTGGTAGAGGGGCTTTCAATGCTCCCCGTATATGCTATGGTCTAAACGGAGGAGCCAACCGATTTGGACACTGTAGACTAAGAGATGACTCTCTCCACTTTGTAGCTTGTAGGAGGCGGGATGAGCCTTGTGGAAGGCTGCAGTGCACCAACGTCACTTCTCTCCCCCGGCTGCAGGAACACGTTGCATTTCATCAAACTCCTATATTAGGGACCTTGTGTTTTGGACTGGACCTACACCGTGGGACAGGAACCGTTGATGTTGGCCGAGTGAGAGACGGTGCCGTCTGTGCTAACAGAGTGTACTGTTTAAACAGCTTCTGCAACAATTCTGTGGGTAAAATAGAGTACAGGTGTCCCCCTCAGAAATGCAGCTTCAGAGGAGTTTGCAACAGTGAAAACCACTGCCATTGCCACAGGGGCTGGGCACCTCCGCTTTGCAAAGCCAAGGGTGACGGAGGGAGTGAAGACAGCGGACCCCCTCCGAATGAATTTCGATCAGTACCATTCGAAAAAGCAGTTATAGTCTATCTGAGACTGGTGTTCGCTCGCCTGTACGCCCTTCTAGCTGCATTGCTCTTTGGTGTGGCCACAAATGTAAAAAAAATCCATACCACCAAAATTAAGGAAGAAACCGTACAATCTGTGTAAACCACCCTCCTGACCCCTGCACAACTGCAGGGGAGGTAGTAGGAACACCTGAGAAGGAATCAGTGATAGACAGCAAAGCTGAAGTCTGCGGCAGACAGGGGTGGGGGCAGGTATCAGGAGGGTCAGCCTTCTCACACCAGGTCTCTTCGATAGGCCGCTGACCAGCACTCTGAAATAAATGTTGAAAACCAAACATAGGTGTCCTCTAGTATTTTGTATTCCTAAGAACTCAAACTGAGCCTGAGACTGGTCAGGAGAGAGCTGAGACAGCTACTGGGTCTTGACACAAAGTTGCTGGTCCCAGTGTTAACAACCCCCTTAGGGGCAACTTTATTTAGCTTTTCTCCAAATCACTGCTCTTGAACACAGGTTTTCCTCATCTCCTAGGTGCCTTCTCTTTTGCCAAACCCAAACTGGATTGAGGGTGGTCGAGGACTACTCCCAGTCGAGGACTATTCACGTGGGGTGGGGGGCGAATGGGGTGGTCTGCCACACGTGGCAGCCCCACTGTCCTCTGGCAGCTGGGCAGGGTGGGTGCCTTCCACGTCCAGCCTCAGGACAGAGCAGAGACCCAGACAGACACTTCTCACCCTTGGGTGACCTCTGGCTGTTTCTGAGGTGAACGTCATGCACGTGTGTGCAAGAATGAGTGTGCTCAAGTGCTGGGTGTGTCTGGCCCCCGTGAGGACACACCCCCAGGAGGCGAGCCTGGAGCCCAAGGCCTCCAGGCTCTGCAGACCCAGCGCTAGAATCTAGATTGGCTATCCTCTTTTTCCACAATTCTGGGGTAAAGGCTTTAAAATCCTCAAACTCAAACTGGGTTCTAAAACTCAGCGATGGAAGGTTCTGGAAACACTCTCCTGGCCCCACAATGGCTCCAGGAAGTGGGAGCCCAGGGACGACTGGGTCTGCTTGGGAGATTCAATGCCAGCATTCATGGGTGAAGACCCTCCTAACCTCCCCAGGGTCCTCCCACCTCCCACCGACCCCTGCCTGCAGAGCCCAGTGCAGGCGGAAGAGGTGCCCTACCTTGTCCAGGGGCAGGACTGTTCACTCCCTCTCCTGATCAGGTCTGGCAGATGCCTGGGTTTACATGCTTGGAACACAGGGGTACCTCCTCAGAACCTTGACAAAGCCTCCTTTGGCCCACCTGCTCCCTCTCTTACCTGAGGAAGCAAGTGAACCAGAGACAGCACCCCATGGCGAAAGGCCATCCTCCCACCAAAGCTCTTGAGAGACAAGGTTCTTCTCTGCCCAGCTGGCTCATCCCCCAACTGGGAGAAGAAGCTGGAGAAAGTGGGCTGCTGTGGATTAGCCATTGCAAAGTCCCGCTGAGCAAAGTCAGAGGTTTCGGGTTCATCCAGGGCTTTGGGAGGAGGGAGGGGATGCAGAGGCAGTATTGTCATGGTTCTTGACCTGAAGCAGCCCAATGGAAAACACTTATTTGGTATTAGTCGATTCTGAAACTGAAAGCAGAAGTAGCGTCTAAAATAGAGGATAGCTTCCCCTGTCTCTGGGGAAGAACCAAAGAAACCTGGACCAAGCAGCAAGTATCAAGAGTGGGACTGACGACAGTGACTGGTGAGTGAGCCCCAGGAACCCTGGACCGGCTGGGAGGGGCTCGTCGGGGGAAGGCGGGCCCCACCGGGGAGGAGATGCTCCCTAGGCCTCCCACCACCCACAAGAGCCACGCCTCCCTGACCGGCCCCACCTCAGTACCTGCATGTTGGAGAAGACTCTGGAGAGTCTCTTGGACTGCAAGGAGATCCAACCAGTCCATCCTAAAAGAAATCAGTCCTGAATATTCATTGGAGGACTGATGCTGAAGCTGAAGACCCAATATTCTGACAAACTGATGTGAAGAACTGACTCCTTGGAAAAGACCCTGATCCTGGGAAAGACTGAAGGCGGGAGGAGAAAAGGACGACAGAGGATGAGATGGTTGGAGGGCGTCACCGACTCGATGGACATGAGTTTGAGCAAGCTCAGAGAGATGGTGATGGACAGGGAGGCCTGGTGTGCTGCAGTCCATGGGGTCGCAGAGCGGGACATGACTGAGAGACTGAACTGACTGAACTGGGGCCTCCCGCCACTCCCCAGAGCCACGCCTTCCTGCCTCCTGCTCTCAGCTGTCCTTGCTCATAGACGCCAGCTGGCCCCCCTACAGGGGGCAGCACTGCAGTCCCTGTGGCCCGGGGGCTGCTAGCAGCCTCAGAAGGAAAACCCACCTGCATGGAGCCCCCAGGACAGGCCGCCTCACCCAGCCCAGGCTGAGCGGGTAGGCATGGACACTGCTGAGGGCCTCAGCAAGCAGCCACAGCTGCCCAGACAGCTGCAGCCCCACGAGGGCACATGCCGGGGGCACTTGGCTCCAGGGGCCCTGCTGGCCACCTGGGGCTCCAGAGGTGACCTGCAGGGGACGAGGGGAGACTGCCCTCTACCTGGGGCCCCGTGTGGTGCCCAGAGGAACCCCGGGGCAGTGGCCAGGCTCCTCTTGTCCTCAAAGGCGCACTATCAGCCTCAGAACACAGGGCTGGCGAGTCCTCCGTCCAGACCCAGCAGAGTGTGCGTCGTCCACTCTGCCTGAGCTCACCGCGGACCTGTCCTGGACTCCCTGCCTCTGCCCCATCCTCCCCAGACCCAGAGCCCTCCCCCAGCCCAGAACCAGCCCTGCCCACCCACCCCAGTGCTGTCTTCTCATCACAGCCTCCGTCCTCGCATGGAGATCTGGCACCACCAGCAGCTGGCAGGCAACAGTGTGCTGGGTCCTTTGCTGCCAGTGGCCAGCCTGTGGAGTAATTGGTCGTCACGGTCTTCACGGGTCCCCTGGGGATTCATGGTGAGGACCCAGAAAGTGGCACGTGGGTGCTGCGCATGGTGCCCAGACCACAGCAAGCACTCAGTCCGCCAGGCTCTGCAACAGCTACTGCCACTCCATGCCAGCAACCCGAGCCGCCTCCCTCCCTCTGCGGCAGCTGACACACCTGCCCCCACCCACAGCTCCGGAACGCGAGCGCCCACCCCCAGAGGGGCCGTGTCTGTGGAGCCAAAGCCTAGCCGTGGCATGCGCTCCAGCGGCTCTGCCCCTCGGGCAGGGCACGACACACCCTCCAGCTGGAGGCCGCCTCCCCAGCGCGCTGTGCTCGCAGGCAGCCCGGCCATCCAGCGTGTTTGCAGCATTGCTCCCTGTCTCTGCCCCAGTCCAGGGGCGCTCCCTGCCCCGCACCACCCGCTCCCCCCACAGGCTCTGCTCCTCTGCCCTGGACACAGTGCGGGCTGGGAGGCCCGAGCAGGTCAGAGCACAGGGGTTCGCAGAGTTGGCCGACAAAGTCAGCGCCATCACCCAGAATGCTGCTTTTCCAGCAACAAAACTGACTGAGGAAGAGGTAGGAATCTAATTAGAAGGCTAATCCTCAAGAAAGCGCTGAGGTTACCGAGTTTGCAATCACCCGCACAGGCGAATCTGGGCCCCGGTGGATTTGGGACAGGTTTCAGACGTCTGCAAAACTGGTCATAGCCATGTGTAGGAATCCTGCCCTGATGCCCCATGGCTGTGTGTGGGTTGCTGCCCTGATGCCCCCAAAAGGAGAAGCTCAGGCTGGATGACATGTCAGCAAACAGCCAGACGTCATCACTGAAACTCTTATTCTTGTTTGTTGTGGTTTAGACGCTAAGTTGTGTCCAACTTTTCACAACCTCATGGAATGTATAGCCCATCAGGTTCTTCTAGCCATGGGGTTTCCCAGGCAAGAATAATGGAGTCTGTTGCCATTTCCTTCTCTAGGGGAGCTTCCTGACCCAAGAACAAACCAACATTTCCTGCATTGGCAGGAGACTTCTTTACCAGTGAGCCACCAGGGAAGTCCAGATGAAAGTCTAGGAAGTCAAATTCTGTCCAGTTCACTGCACAGACTCAGATCAGACACTCAGAACTCTGTACAGCTCACCCAGTGATCTCGCCCACGGGAAACAAAGACTCACTCTATTAAGCCACTGCAAGCCCATGTGGACACCAAGGGGGCACCCTCTTCTTTCCACACCTGAAGTGACCCTGAAAACTGATGAGATGGCTTTTATATTTAAGACAGGACAGCCTCTGCAGAAAGTGCCCGTGGGAGCCATTACACCTAAGTCTCCCTCCCAGCCCTGCAACTTAGCCGCCCGCCACCCCATAGGTCAGCCTGGGGAGCTCAAGATAGACTGGTGTCCCTACCTGCCAGGTTCCTGTGAGGACACTGTCCACGGCCGCCCTGCTCTGGCCTCTGCTCAGCTTCTGAGGTTCCCTGACCCGCCACCACCGCCCTGAAGGGACTCGGAATGCGGCTCAGCAGGACATCAAACCTGGGCTCAGAGAGCCACTCAGTCCAGGATGAACACAGCCTTGCACCTGGACGAGGGTCCTCCATGGCTGCATGGTGGGCTGGGCAAGGAGGCATCACAGGCCACCCTGCCGTTGGGCCCGTCCAGACCTGGACCAGCTGACAGCTTCCGAGGGCTCCACACCCACCAGACAAGACCACAGGGGCGCTGAAGGCCAGCAGCGGGGTTTCTGATGCCGGCTGTATCATGGTGGTGTTATGACAGTTACGGTTGGCCCACAGTGACACTCTCCATGACAGAAACCTCTGAATGCGAGGGCCCACTACCAGAGATGCTGTAAGCTGTGTTTGGGGTACGGCTCTGCCCTCCTGACATCGGACTGCACCCTGCACACCCTCAGCCTGCTTTCTCAGGGCAGCAACAGCCTGACGAAGGGTCCTGGGCCATTAGCTGGGCTGCTGAGACCCAGACAATGAGACCCCCAGCAGCTTCCCGCCCCCTCGACCCGGAGGAACTTGTGCAGGCCTGAGGCAGGCTGGGCCTCTGCTGGGACGCCCATGGTCTCAGCCACTCATAGCACCAGCCGCGGGCGGGCAGTGGGCCAGGCTCAGACTCAAAGGCCCACACTCCCGGGTCCTGTCCTGACCGGCCGCCCAACCTCATGACAGCAGCCCTGGGCTGGGGAGGGTAACGGGGATTCTGGGCAGTTCTGGGTCACTGCGGAGCTGAGGGGAGCGACACTGAAAGAGGAGATGTAGCCATACTGGCCCCCTAGGGACCCGAGCCCAGGCCAGAGGTCAGAGAGCAGAGTGCAGCCTGACCCGCACCGCCCTAGACCTGGGGTGGGCCAGCAACATCTCCAGGTCTTGGAGCTGGGCAAGTCATGGGTTCCGACTGTGTCCCCATCCTCCTCCGTGTCTCCAGAGTAACCGGCCAGAGTTACCCCCAGTGGCCTGAGCTGCCCAGGGACATGTCCAGCCCCTGCGGTCCCCACATTGACACCCAGGAGCCTCAGAGCCACACTGTCCGCATGTATCCACCAGGACCACAGACCCCATACCCTGCCTGCTGCCTGGGGCTGGCCGCAGTGCTGGCTCATAGGGAGCAGATCTGGAGGACTCCACGGGAGACAGGATCGAGGCAGCACTCAGGCCCCTTTTCAGGAAGTGATCCCAGGAAGACTGTGAGGCTGCACCATAACAGGCAGCCTAGATTAGGAGTTGGCCTGGTTTTCCAGGGTAACATGATTATCAGGCCACCTGGAGCCAGCCAATCAACATGCGCCTTGCAAGAAAAAGGGAACCTATTAGGGAAAGCTGAAAAAGCCCGCAAATGCCCAAGTTTGAAAAAAAGCCCGCAAAGGCTTGGGCCAATAAGATTACTTTGCAAACAGGTAACCAATCCGCTTAATCCAGCCACCAACTGCTTATGTGCACCCTATAAATTTGGGTAACCGTTTGGGCCCAGGGCTCTTGGACCCTGCACCACTGCGTTGGTTGCGGCAAGAGCCCTGACTCGAGTCAGGAATAAACTTCCCTTTCTTTGCGTGTTGCATTGTCTTGGAAGCCTTCTCTCTTCCAGCTCGGGGATTCGGACATCGGGCATAACATTTGGGGGCTCGTCCGGGATCCCTTGACCGGGGAAAGAGAACACTTCCAGGACAGAGGGGAAGGATAAATAATAGCACCGGTGCTCAGGCAGGACAGGAAAGTCCAGTGTAAATCCAAGGCCCTGCTGAGAAGCAGGAAGGTATCTGGTGCAGGAGAAAGCTTTCTATAAAGTGGGAACAGATTGGACGTTCCAGCCGGCGCAAGACCGAGGCCAGCGAGCGCACTGGAAGGCAGCCGGCTCTGTGGGAAGGAGAGTTCCTCTCCTGATCCCGAGTCTGGTGAGTAGTGGACGCCATTCGGTAAGGTAAACCTTGTACCGGGGGGCAAGAAAATTCAGGGGGCCTGAAAACCCAGCGCTGTGTTGTCGGCCGATGTTGGTCTGTCCGTGTGTTTGTCTTCGGCTCTCTGTGTTTGTGTGTGTGCCGGCATTGTCTCTGGTCTCCCTTTTCTGGAAGCCCAGGGAAAAGTCCTGTAACGCCTGGGTGTCTGTAGGTGGCAGGAGACGTCTGTAAGTCCACCCCTTTTGCCCCCCTCTCCCGCCTCCTCCTCCTTCTTCTTTCAACCTGGCTTCCTATCCTCCTTTTGAAATCTTTGAAGATATCTGAAGTTTTGTGTCTCTATAGAAGGTTTTCTGAGAGACTGTATTCTTGTATTCAAGGGAGTGTCTGATGAGAACTGCCAGGTTTATATGTATTTTAACTCTGTTCTGTGTTGTGATTTGTGATGGCTATTTTGCTTTGTCTGGCCACCATTTAGACCTGCCACCGTTTTGTTAGAACTTGATTTTCTTTCCCTGTGCCTTGAGACCAGGGCTCTCAGGAACACTCATCTAGACCATCTTTAACCCCTGAGACTGCAAAAAAAAAAAGAAAAAAAAAGAAGCCTTTAAAAATGTTATTTATTTAAATTTTATATTGTAATATCTAATTCATGACCAAACTTAGAAAATAAAGCTAGATCTTGCACTGTGTCTGTCTAAATATGTTTTGGTATGTCTTTGTCTCTGGAAAATATTTTTTAGGTTAATTTGTAAATGAGCTCTATTTAATTGGCTTTAAAAAAAGGGGTAAGTGCTTACAAATCAAATAACTCTAAATTAAACAATAAATTCCAGGTTTAGGTGAACTGGGAAATATTCAGTATTAAATACCTGATATTAATGTTTGTTTGTTGACCTATCTAATATAGACATGTCTTAGAGTAATTAACATCAAGTGAAATATTTTCATTGTACCTTGGTTTAATATAAGTTAAATATTATACCTGTTACGGGTTTGTTAACAAGGAAATTACCTCGAGTAAAAAAAAAAAAACTTCTAAAAAATGTAGATGAGGTATGAGTTTGTATATAAACTCTATTAAAGATAATTGTTCTTTAAAAATTTCAGTTTAAAATAGTCTCTCCAGATTGGTGTAACTTGAATTTCTAAGGGTTGTGCTAAACTAAGTATTAGAAGTTTATTAAATAATTAGGTCATTTCCAAATGAAATAAGATTTTGAAATATTTACTACTAAACACTGATTTCCTTTTACAGAAAAACTAAAGAGATTTGGGACTATAAATAAATAATATTTGATGCCATCCTAAAATGTTTTAAGAAAGCAAGGGTTTTAGAAATTATCACTGATATTTATGCTCACCAATCTATAAAATGCTAATATAAAAGTTAGCTCTTGGTTGCTAAAGGAAAGCAAGAAGTGTGCTTTCAGTAAAAAAAAGTGTAAAAAAATACTAAAAAGAGTTATGCATGATCAGGATTTTCTAAAATTAGATTACAATTAGTTAGATAAATAGATTTGGTTAAGAATGACAGGGTCGTAAGAAAACTGGTTAGAGCCAATTAGGTCCAAGATGGCAGAACTGACTTTCACTAGACCTTGAGCCTTGGTATTTGCACCCATTGTGACATATCAACAAGCTAAATGATACACCCATCAAAATTGACTAAATCTGACCAAATGTTCTAAAGCTTTTAATTGATCTTTTTGATAAAACTTCCTAAATCGAATTCTTTTGAAGTTCCTTTGACATCTAGCTAACTTTGGGGTGTTTCAGAGGGCCCCTGAAACATCCCAAAGAGAGATATTAAACTGTTTATTTGGTTGGTTAAATTACATGAAAAAGATTATCAAATGAGTAGTAAATCCACTCATGTTATAATGTATAAAAAATTACTAATACAGATATCCTAGAAATTATATGGAGTTCTTAACATTTTGATATGTCTTAGTATTCTAATGAAAAACCTGATGACTTCACAAAAGTTAACAAAGGACTGAATGAACCGGTGAATATGCTTATAACTTTTATGGTTTCTATCTGAGAAATTATAGGTTTAAATCGTGTGTTTTCCAGGAGTAGGAAAAACTACTCTACACCAAGATGAAAAGACAACAACATCAGAGGTAGACAGCTTGCCCAAGATGCTGGATCTGCTTCGTATGATCATTTATAATGTTTTCTTGACTTCTTAGACCTTTGTATATAAATCAAATGCTTTTCTATCATAGGCCTGATTCTATGCCAGTTTTAAAATTCAATCCAATTGTTGGGTTTGTGGCCAATTACCTGTATCTAGTTCTGGGTTACCTTGGTAAATTTCTCTGCTACAAGACTCTAACTGGTTGGCCCTGAGGAAATTTACTTAAAAAAAATTATAGTCATATTCAGGTCACTGTGATACTACCAGACGGGATCCCCTCACTGGGCCAATTAAAAATGCCTACTCTGACTCTGGCCATAAATTTGAGCCTTTTTCTATTCCTCAAGCTCAATCAGAGCAAAAAGAAAAGTTTTAGCAAAAGAAAAAGAAATCTCCCACAATTATGAGATAGATTTATATAGATAACACCAGGCTATGGTAATTTAGGTTTAAAGTCTCCTCTGTGTTAAAAACAATTAAATCATACTAAAGGTAATCAGTCTAGTAACACTAGAAAACTGGGCTATGTGCCTTATAGACGGTGGTGCCAAGGTATAATTTCCCTGAAAGATAAAGATTCGTACAGAGTAGACTAAGTCAGACGACCTGGGATATACTGGGTTACATCTAATGGAAACTCTTAGGTCTTACTTGCGACTTTACTAGTACTGCTGGCTATGTTCTTTGTATTTCACCTGTTTTACAAAATTGCTATTTCTTACAGTGCCAAATGTGTGACTGAGGCCTCTGATAAAATGATATATATATATGAGATCGATGATGATGGCAGTATAACTCTAGATAAGAGAAAAAGCAACAAGAGGGAATGTTTTCCTGGACCAAGAGGCTAGTAAGACAGGTGGTCCAGAGAATTTTGGATACTGGTTTATGGCCTAGTCCAGTAACAGCACACTGAGTGGCCTGTCAACAAAATCTTTGCCAAACCTGAGAATGGACATTCTCAGCACCATGGGATAAAAATGGTCATGAAATGCCCCCTCAAAATCATAGTCAAGTTTATGAGCAAAAAGGGGCTCTGCCAACTGAAGATTGACACTTGCCACCTACATCTACAGAGATTAAATCATGGCCACTGCAACTGCTGACTTTCAACGGCCCTGAAAGGAGTTCAGGGTGAAGATCAAGAATGAGGCGTTCCGTGCTCTGGGAAAAACTGGCAGAACAGGCCTTCAGATAGTTAGATCTTTTCAGGAGATTTTATGAGTCCCAATTCTTGCATCTTCTTATACCTAGAAAAACACTAACATCATTAATGGTGCCATCTGCTTTGGCTATTAAAGAAAAATTTCACAATTAAAAGTCAAAATAGAGTACTCAGCTATGGTTCAGACATCCTGGGAAATAACCAGGTGATACTATGGGTGTAATTTCAGATTAGACATTGTATTGCTAAACACTCGAGTTTTCTGAGTCGTGTCAGGCTTAGATGCCACCATTCTCAAAACAATGTCTGCTGGAAGCTAGTAACTTCTACCTTACTTTTAATAAAACTAGGCAACTGGCAACCTGGCTACAAGTCTCCCTGAAGTGCCAGGTCCAGACTGGGTTTCAGGCCTATTCTTCTAAAAGAAAGAGATTTATTTTGTCTATTAAAACTCCAGTTATCCCTCCTCTAGCTACTACTAACTGGGTATGTTACAACAAAATGGCAGACCAAGGGATTGAGATTTTAATCATACAAGGCTCAAATCTAGGACTTGGAACTCAAGAATACTTCCAATTCAGTGTCTCTTCTCCAAGCTGAGGCAGTCCTATGCCCCATTTTGACAAAAAATTATCACAGTCATAGTTGCCCTGTTCCCTAAATTAAAACTGAACAGGACTCTGTGGGGTGGCGACTCTGGAGTACAGATCTGCTGTACTGTAGGATATAGGCTTTATTCAGCCTCCTTGACCTTCCCTGAGTTCCAAAGGGTAGATTCAAACAATTGCTAATCAGGGAAGGGAAAAAAATACAGAAACAGAGGGAAAACAATCAAATGGTGGTACAGCCTTGAGACGGGTCCTGGTTCCTACTCAAAGAAATATGCATAACAATGTCTTTTGAGTTCTTCTACAGAACTGGAGCCCCCACCCAGGTGAAAGATGGTAACTTCAGACTAAACACAAGATTCCTAGAACACAGCTCTGTTGCTTGACCACCAGCCAATCACCTCAAATGTTGCCTCCTGTTTCTGGGGACCAGTGATGACCATCCTGTTAGGTCTCCTGTTTGGCCCCTGTCTATTTTATCTCTGAGAGGCGCCAACAGTTTCAAACTAAGTTGCTGTTACTACAAGAGTAAGAGCTGGTTTCAGATATAAAACACCCCAACTTAGGTCAGGTATAGAGAGACTTCTGCTCTGCTAGGCAGGCCTACGCCCAGGCACAGCAGGAAGAAGTTACAGAAGAAAGAGACCTCCGCCCCAATTCCCAAAAAGCATCTTGAGTATGAAGTCTCTCAAGGGGGAG
Organism: Cervus elaphus; assembly: GCF_910594005.1. Lineage (NCBI taxonomy): Eukaryota > Metazoa > Chordata > Mammalia > Artiodactyla > Cervidae > Cervus > Cervus elaphus. The sequence continues at coordinate 72,110,838 of NC_057827.1, read as the reverse complement.
TTGTTAGAGAAAACACGCTCCCTGTCCATCCACCTAATATTACTCAGATCTCAATATTTGACTGCCCCCACAGATGATATAGAAGACCCATGATTGGGCCTTCCACAGAAACAACAAGACAGGGGGGAATGTGAGGCTGTGCCATGACAGGCAGCCTAGATTAGGAGTTGGCCTGGTTTTCCAGGGTAACATGATTATCAGGCCACCTAGAGCCAGCCAATCAACATGCACCTAGCAAGAAAAAGGGAACCTATCAGGGAAAGCTGAAAAAGCCCGCAAATGCCCAAGTTTGAAAAAAAGCCCGCAAAGGCTTGGGCCAATAAGATTACTTTGCAAACAGGTAACCAATCCGCTTAATCCAGCCACCAACTGCTTATGTGCACCCTATAAATTTGGGTAACCGTTTGGGCCCAGGGCTCTTGGACCCTGCACCACTGCGTTGGTTGCGGCAATAGCCCTGACTCGAGTCAGGAATAAACTTCCCTTTCTTTGCCTGTTGCATTGTCTTGGAAGCCTTCTCTCTTCCTGCTCCGGGATTCAGACAAAGGGCATAACAAAGACCACCACAAAAGAGGCCCCCGGGCCCACCTCCCAGCCACGGGGGAACCCCAGGGCCATCTCCTCCTAGAGGAGAGTCATTTACACAGGTCTTCCTCGGGAGCCCCACAGCATGGCCCCTCCAGGTGCTCACGCCTCGGCTCCAGCTCTGAGTTCTCGGCCACCCCAGACAGCCGTGGTGGCCCGGCCCACAGCAGACCCCCAGAAGCCCGAGGCCCCCATTGGCTCTACGTTCAGGTGTGTCCACAGCCTCCACTTGCCTGCCCATCACCCCCAAGCCTGTCTGCAAGAGGGTCTGGACCCCGCTCGGGGCAGAGGTTCAAGGCGGCACTCACCGCGCTTCTTTCCTGGGTGCGGGCCACGCGCCAGACCTCAGAGCCAGAGCTGGTCTCCGTGGGGCAGCGGCTTGACACACCCGGGGCCCCGGCAGCCTCTTCTCTGTGCAGCAACGCCCCAGCCCCCGCCGCCCCCAGACAGGAAAGCCCTGAAGCCCCAGGCCAGCTCCGGTGACAGCTGCTCACTGAGTCTGACTGCAAGGCCCCTTCCTGCCTGGCTTCCTGCCCTGCCCCACCCCCCACACAGGCCTGGAGGTCCGCAGAGACTTCTAGCAGAGAGCCGGACTGCCCAGCTCAGAGGCAGGGTGCCTGCCAATCCTTCCCTTGCTCACCATCCCGGGTCCCTGCACGGGGCCTGGGCGGGGGCCGCAGTCAGGCGCAGGCCTCGCTGCAGTTCATGAGCAAAGATGCAGAGCATGACAGGGGGGCCAGGTCTCCCTGCTCAGTCTGGTCTGGAGTCGGTCGGGGTGACTTCCTGGAGGAGGCGGCACTTTCAGCTACAGTGGGAGGGAAGGAGCGTCTAGGACTCAGTGACAGGACACAGGGGTGCAGAAGGACACCCCAGGGCTCTGCCTGCAGCAGCCTGGGGAGGACGGGGAAGCAGCTCAAGGACTGGAGGCTCAGGGCTCTGAGACCCTGCGCTCAGCCAGTAAGGGCTCCGCAGGCGGGGGCTCCTTGGCCCCAAGGCTCTCAGTGCTCCTGCCCCTGCGCAGTGGGGAGGGCCTGAGGGTCACGCAAAGGCCCCCCACACCCGCCCCAGGTCCCTGAGATCCATGCACAAAGCTCTAGCCCACAGGGTCCCCCAGAGTCTCACTGAAATGCAGAAAGCAGTGCAGCAGTCGGGGCTGGGGGCACACAGGAGACCCTGAGCTGCTGGACCACAATGCTGGGGACCCCAGAGTGCAGGGACAGTGAGTGCCCTGGGAAGGAGGGGGCAGTAGGCACCACCCCCACCCTGCCCCTGCCCACCAGGAGGCTCCCCCGCCCCCAGAAGACCTCAGTCCCCACAGGAGAGCCCTGACAGCTCCCTCGCTGGTCACACCGCCATCCGCCTGGAGACCAACACGGACCACCGGGAGTGCCCTCCCTGGACCCTGAGAGCCGCTGCTCCCCTCACTGTTAGTCACCAGCATGCACACCCTCAGTCCTGGCTGGTCACAGGCCCCAGCCTCCTCTCCCTCCAGCCTGGCCCAGGCCAAGCGGTGAAAGCCGCCACACCCACAGCCCCGCCTCCGGGATGGCCCTTTGCAGCATGGACCCTCATCCGCACACTCCCCTCTCCAGGTCCGTCCCTACAGCCCCCCTCACCCCCAACCCTGCACCTTTACCCTCCCCACCCCACCCCCTCACTTTTCCCTCCCTGAACCCCCTGCACTGATGCCCCCTCTCTGCCTTGGCCCTGGGTTCTCCTCACCCAAATATGTCAACCCAACAGTCCACACCCGAGTCCCGAGCCCCCTTCTGCCCAACACGGCCCACGGAGGACCCCTCCACCCACAGCTCCTGTCCTTCGTCTCTGGGGCTGACTGTCCTCACACCCATGCGACACCCATCCTCCCTTCGTCCTTCCCAGTGCAGCCCGGACCCCTCTGCCCCCAGGGGAACCCACGTGACCCTGATCTTCACCATGAGATGCCCTGGGGTCCAAGAGCAGGGCTTCCAGAGTACAGCTCACTCTCTGCCCATCCTGGGACACAGATGCAGTGTCTGGGATGAGCAGCCTCTTTGCCCACCAGCTAAGGACAGCAGAGAAGAATTCAGACACATCCTTGGTCGTGGTTAAGAATTGATGCTTTTCAACTGTGGTGTTGGAGAAGACTCTTGGAATCCCTCAGACTGTAAGGAGATCCAACCAGCACATCCTAAAGGAAATCTGTCCTGAGTATTCATTGGAAGGACTGATGCTGAAGCTGAAGCTCCAATACTTTGTCCTCTTGATGAGAAGAACTGACTCATTGGAAAAGACCCTGATGCTGGGAAAGATTGAAGGCAGGAGGAGAAGGGATGACAGAGGATGAGATATTTGAATGGGATCGTCGACTCAATGGACATGAGTTTCAGCAACCTACAGGAGACAGTGATGGACAGGGAAGCCTGGTGTGCTGCAGTCCATGGGGTCACAGAGTCAGACACGACTGAAGTAACTTAGCAGAAGCATATGAAAATATATATATATATATATATATATATATATATATATATATAGAGAGAGAGAGAGAGAGAGAGAGAGAGAGTGTCTGTATTATAAGAAAATATAATATTATCTTCAATAGTCTATATTATTCCTATTGAATATATATATGCATATGTGCATATATACAGATATATTTCATATTCAATATGTATAATATTGTTCAGTTGCTAAATTTTGTCCAGCTCTTTGTGACCCTGTGGACTGTAGCCCACCAAGCTCCCCTGTCCTTCACTATCTCCCAAACCCAACTCAAATTCATGTCCATTGAGTCAGTGATGCTCTCTAACCACCTCATCCTCTTATGCCCTTTTTGCTTTTTGCCTTCTGTCTTTCCCAGCATCTGAGTCTTTTTGAATACGCCAACTGTTGGCATTAGGGTTACAAAGTAGTGGAGCTTCAGCACCAGTCCTTCCAATGAATAATCTGGGTTGATTTCCTTTATGAAGACTAGTTTGATTTCCTTGCAGTCCAAGGGACTCTCAAGGGTCTTGTCCAGCTCCATAGTTCAAAAGCATCAGTTCTTCAACACTCAGCCTTTTTTGTAGTCCAACTCTCACATCTGTACATGACTACAGGAAAAGTCATAGCTTTGACTACATGGAACTTTTGGCAAAGTGGTGTCTGCTTTTTAATATGCTAAGTTTGTCATAGCTGTCCTTTCAAGGAGCAAGTGTCTTTTAATTTCATGGCTGCAGCCACTGTCTGCAGTGATTTTGGAGCCCAGCAAAATGAAATCTGTCACTGTTTCCACTTTTTCCCTTCTATTTGCCATGAGCTGATCCTACCAAATGCCATGATCTTAGTTTTTTGAATGTTGGATTTCAAGCAGTTTTTTCATCCTTCTTTTTCACCATCATGAAGAGACTCTAGTTCTGCCTCACTTTCTGCCATTAAAGTGGTATCATCTGAGTATCTGAGGTTGATATTTGGCCAGAAATCTTGACTCTGAAAGGTTGTTGCTGAACCAAGAAAAGACACCGGGATTCTTGGACTCCGGAGAAGAAGAATTCAATCCGGGGCCAGGGACAAGGCTTGATCGCTCAGAGCTTTGATGTAATAAAGTTTTATTAAAGTGTAAAGGAGATAGAGAAAGTTTCTGACATAGACATCAGAAGGGGTCAGAAAGAATACCCGCCTGCTAGTTTTTAGCTCATGTTATATAGTTACTAGCAGTCTGTTAATGAAAGAAAGGAATGTCTTCAAACTCAGAGAATAGCACCAGGCCCCTCATCATTAAATGTATTTGGGGATAATCTTGGCACCAGACGAGTCATCCCGGGCCATAGAACGATTGATTTGAATCTTATACAGAGGCAGATGACCATACAAGTAGTTTCGTTTACATAGGTTAGGGGAACAATATCTGAGTATAACATACTGGTTGGTCAAGTTGGTTCTGAGCCTTTAGGCGGAACTGCCTTGAAGACAGAGATTGGGGTAAATGCCTAGTACATTAACATAGGTTAAGGCAAATATTTCCATAAGAAAAGTGCATTAGTTAATCAAGACTTGAGAAAAGTTAAGTTCAGGTGGAACCAGGTGTCATTATGGCAACATAGTATTCTAAGAGAAGCCTCTTTTCAAATTTGTATAGAGAAGGGGAGAAAATAAATATACCACTAGTTTCTTTCCTCCTGCCACTTAGAGATTAAAAAATGTCTGACACTTGCAGCCTATTTTCTCCGTTTGGAGACCCCTGGCCTTCCTGCCTGTTACCGTCTCATTCCCCCCTTTTGTTTTAGGAGATTATGTTTCCTAGGGAAAGGGGCATTGTTTTAGTTTCCTAACTGCTTCTGAGCTGACAAGGGGCACTGTCCCTAAATTGGTGAGGCAACATATTCTCCTAACCCTCCTACCTAGAGTTTCTGATCCAGGGGCCCCACGAGGCAGTTGGAGGTAGCTGCTGCAGTAGCAGGAGATTGAGCAACCATTTTAGGGTTGTTAGATGTCATCAGATGAAGAAGAGGCATCACATATGATAGTTGTCAAAGGTACTCGCAGACTTGAAGTGGAGATGTCCACCACGGGAAGCCTTCCACTGATGAAGAGGGGAGCGCTCCTCAGACCCAGCAGTTAGACTGATTGTGGAATGCAGCCTAGGAGTGAGCCCAGGACAGGAAGGCATTGTCTTGATGATCAAATGGCAAACTCAGGGTCTTCCGTGTCAGCAGAAGTTGGCTCACATAGATTGTCAGGCCCATCTGAAAAGTACAAAGTCAGAGCATAGAAAGGAAAGACACAAAATGATGTCACTTAGTTCTGGTCAGGGTGCCACCTCTTAACTCGAGTGTGATGTACCCACAAATCAATTCCTGGCACTTTGACAGCTGTGGGAGAAGAAAGAATAACCTGGTAAGGGCCTTCCCAGAGGGGCTCGAGGGATGGGCCCCCAGACTCTAATGTTGTTATCAAGACCTTGGTTCCTGGCTCAAAAAGAGGCTTGCTTGACTCAGAGGCAGGGTCAGGAGTCATCTCCCAGAGTTCTGTTAATGCCTGTTGAAAAGTTGAGAGCTAAGTTACATAACTATTTAGCTCCAAAGCTTCAGGGTCTATAACAATGTCTGTGCATAAGAAAGGCCTTCCATAAATACATTCAAAGGGGTACAGTCCCTCCTTCTTGGGGGCAGTTCGAGCCCTCAATAAATCTATGGGTAGGACTTTAATCCAACTGTCCTGCATCTCTTGAGTTAATTTGCACAGATGTCTTTTCATAATGTCATAGCTTTTTCAACCTTTCCTGAGGATTGGGGTCTCCAGGAACAGTGTAAGTGATACTCTATTCCTAGAGCTTTAGACACCCCCTGAGTTACAGCAGCTTTAAAGGCGGAGCCATTATCACTCTGAAGGCTCCGTGGCAGCCCAAACCTGGGGCTAATTTCATGAATTAAAATCCTTATATCCTCTCGAGCCTGTTCACAATGACAGGGAAAAGCCTCAATCCAACCCGTAAAAGTAAACACCCAAGCTTGTAAGCAAGAACATCCGTTAGCTTTTGGCATATGAGTAAAATCACGTTCCCAGTCCTCTCCAGGATACTTTCACTTTGTCGTAAAGCAGATTTTGCTAGCATTTCAGTCTTTGGGTTATTTTTCTGATAGACCTCGCATCTTTTTTTAATACTCTTTAAAGTTTTCATTACATTTCTACCGTCAAACAAATGAGAAGCCATCTGGTAAGTACTCCCTGCACCTCAGTGAAAACTCTGGTGTCAACCCTTAAGGATTTTCCATTGAGCATTCTCAGGAATTATTAATCGTCTATCCTCAGACTGTAACCATCCTTTATCAGTAATCTTTGCTCCTCTTTTCTCATAGCTTTCTCATTCTTTCTCAGTATATGATGATTTTTCCTGTTCCACAGGACCTGTGCAGATCAAAGGTGTCTGCAGTGAAGGGGCTTCATAAAGTGCCACTTTTCTGGCTTGGCAATCAGTCAACTGATTGCCCTGGGCTACTTTACTCCCATCCCTGCTGTGCCCTTTGCAATGCATAATAGGTACTTCTTTAGGACAATATATAGCAGCTAAAAGTCTCCTGATCTCTCTGAAATGCTTCATTGGTTCTCCTGCTGCTGTTTTAAACTCTATTTCTTTCCATATTGCAGCATGAGCACGTAAAGTCAAACACGCATACCTAGAATCAGTGTAGATATTTACTCGCTGCCCTTTGCTTAACTCTACAGCTCGGATCAGAGCCACAAGCTCTGCTAACTGGGCACTGGTTCCCTGGGGGAGAGAGTTTGCTTCTGAAACCTGTTCAGCAGTCACCACGGCGTAACCTGCTTTACACTTTCCATCCCGAACAAGAGAACTGCCATCAGTAAATATCTCCATGTCAGGATTGTCTAATGGGGCATCCCTCAGATCTTCCCGAGCTGCATAGTTTAAAGTTAGGGATTGGGAACAACCGTGATCAGGTGTTTCATTTTCTTTCTCAGGAAGCAAAGTGGCAGGATTTAAATTCCCAAAAACTTTAAGCTTAGTTACTGGTCCTTCTAAAAACAATGACTGATATTTAAGAAGCCTTCTGTCTGTCATCCAAATATTAACCTTAGGATGTAAGATTCCACTCACATCATGAGAAGTCAGTACAGTAAGATTTCATCCACTGATTATTTTTAAAGCTTCAGGTTAATAAAGTCACTGCCCCAATTACTCTTAGGCAGTGGGGCCACCCACGTGAAATTGCATCTAATTCTCTGCTTAGCTCAGCAATAGGTTGCTGGTGAGACCCTCGGGGTTGGGTCAAAACTCCCAAGGCCATACCTTTTCTTTTAGTGACAAACAAATTAAATTCTGACCCTGTGGGCAAGCTCAGAGCGGGAGCTTGCAGGAGAGCAGTCTGAAGAACCTTAAAAGCCTTTTGAGTGTCTGGAGACAAACCAGTCTGTCGGTTTATGTCTGCTGAGTTTCAGCTCTAAGTTTATATAAAGACCGGGCAAGTTCCCCATAACCCAGAATCCAAAAGTGATAGTAGCCTGTGATTCCCCAAAATCCTCTCAATTGTCATAGGTAGGGGATGATTTAGTATAGGTTTAATCCTCTCGGGACCTATGGCCCGAGTCCCTTCCAATATGATTAGACCCAGATATCTAACAGATTGTTGACACAGCTGAGCCTTTTCTCTTGATGCCTTGTAACCGCAGCTTGCCAGAAAGTTTAAGAAGTCTTCTGAGATGCGTGAACAAGCTTTCTCTGTCTCAGCACTGAGCAAAATATCATCTACATCTTGTAACACCACTGCTTCTGAGCTATTAAAGTTTTGTAGGTCCTGTGACAAACTTTGTCCAAATAAGTGAGGACTGTCATGAAATCCTTGGGGCAAAACTGTCCAGTTTAACTGAGAAGCTGGCTGCATAGGGTCCTCAAAGGAAAACATCAACTTTCCTACGCCAAAGGTACTGAATAGAAGGCATCTTTTAAATCAATTACTGAGAAATATTTGGATCGTTCAGGAATTTCAGACAATAGAGTATAAGGATTAGTGACCACGGGGTGCAAAGGAACTGCCACCTCATTTACTATTTATAAATCCTGAACTAGTCTCCATTTACCATTTGATTTCTTTATACCCAAAATAGGAGTGTTGCATGGACTGTTATGGGGAATTAATAGTCCCTGTCCTTTAAATTATCGATGATGGGTTTTAACCCTTCTTTAAACTCAGGTTACAGTGGATGCTGCTTCTTATGTGGAAATAAGTGTTGGTCTTTGACCTTGACAACTACACGAATAGCATTATGCTTGCCCCACAGATTTTCCATCAGCCCACACTCTAGGATTTACATTTTGTTCAAATAAGGGAAAGAAAGGGAGGGCTCCATATTCATGAAAACAGAGGCATAGAACTTGCTTAGTATATCCCTCCCCTAAAGGGATGAGGGAGACTCTGGCAGGACCAGAAACTCGTGTGAAAAATAGCTCAGAGTCCCAGTCACAACTTACAGAAAAACTGAAACAATACCTCATGGCTCGTCCAGACAGTTCCATTACAGATGCGGATTAGGAAGAAAGTGGGCCAGGGTCTTCAGTAAGCACAGAGTAAGTTGCCCCGGTGTCTAAAAGGAAATCGATGGACTGGACCCCCACAGTTATTAAAACCCTCAGGGGTTCCTCAGGTGTAATTAGGATGGGAGCTTGTGTGGGGACCCCCGTGCACCTTCAGTCCTGATTGTCTTGAGAGTCCTACTGCTGAGACCTACTCCTCTGGGTGCAGTCTCTCCTCCAGTGTGGTCCCGTGCAGACCAGACATGGAGCCGGGGTGGCCTAGATGCCTGAGGGCAATCCCGCTTCACGTGGTCCTCCTTTCCACAGTAATAGCAAGCCCATCCCTTTTACCCGGGCCCCTCTGGGCAATTTTCTCAGGCTGTTTCAGAACGGTTCTGACAGCCATTGCGAGGGCTTCCGCCTATTCCTTGGTCTTTTTCTGCCTTTCTTTCTTTCCCTCATGTTCCCTATCATAAGAGACTGTCTGAGCCAGCTGCAATAGAATATCTAAAGACTTATTTCATCCATACCCCTGTTTTAATAGCTTTTGGCAGATCTGGAGCCGACTGAGTCAGAAATCTGTCTTTTAAGATCACTCTTCCCTCTTCACCTTCAGGATCAATCTCAGTGAACCTGTGAAGGGCTTCTCTCAGTATACCTAGGAATTTACCAGGAGCTTCCTTCTCCTCCTCTTCTATGTTTGCTAATTTGCCATAGTTTAAACTCTTAGCAAACGCTTGCCTGAGTCCTTCAACAATACATCTGACAGACTGACTCTGATCCCATCTTCCTCTGGCCGTGTTATGGTCCCAGTCTGGTTCTATAGTTGGCACGGCCTGATTCCCAGTGTCTGGCGGGGGTGGGTGGGGGCGCGGTTATCTCATCCTCCCTCTTCCCTACTGATTCATTACCAAGCCATTGGTCTCCATAAGCAACCGCTTTCCCCAAAACTCGACTTTTTGAATCGGGAGTCAGCATTTGTCCCAAGATATACATCACATCCTTCCAAGTAAGGTCATAAAGCAGAGTAACACCTTTAAAAGCTCTAATATGTTTTCCCGGGTCCTCTAAACAGTCTCCCAGATCCTCCTTGATTCTTTGTATTTCTTGATAAGAAAAGGTCTTATTAAGTCTCATAGATTGATTATTTCTCCCGGTGGGTGCTTCATGAAGAGGCAACAGCTTCTGAGACTGTTCCTCAGCCTCTCTGGCTGCTCTGCACATATGAGTCCAGGGACAGACTGGAGAAACCTGCTTTTCTTTATCTCTTTGTCACCTGTCCTCCACTGCATCTCTTACTTCGATGGTCTGAGTTTCTATTGAAACCAGAATAGTCTGAGGCCGTGTTGTTTGGACCTCTTCTTGGGCAGTTTGAATCTCAGTTTGGTTTCTACTGAGACCAAGGCAGCCCTCCTTGGGGGGTTCTCTGACTTTCAGGTTGCTCAGTTGGGAGCACCGGGTATGGGGGCAAAGTATGAGGACAGGAGGTAGCTGAAGGTTTCACACCCAAATCTATACCCTTAGGACATAAGTCTGGCATATTTCACAGAGAGAAAGGGCAACACATATGCTACTTCTACCCATTTCCCTTGTTTCCTACAGAACCAGTCTAATTGTAAAACAATATAGTACTTAAGAGACCCTCCAACCGGCCACCGTTCACCATCATCCAATGGATACCGTGGCCATGCACTGTCACATAGGAAGACCAAGTGTGTCTTCTTTAAGCTCTGGGAATCAAATCTATCCCAGTTTTTCCAGATACAGTTCAAAGGAGTGAGGCTGGAATTGTTACGTCCCATCCGTAAAAGAGAATAAAAGTGACCAGTGCCATCTTTCTACCAGAGGCGTCCCTCCCTGCTCCCTCCCTCCTCTGGTCCACTAAGAGCTAGCATTACCAAAGGAAGAAGACCATTGCACTTCCCATCAGAGTAACCTTCAACCTCAGAGATCCTCTTGGAGCTAGAGCTCCATCTAGCTTCCGAACTTTCAACTCCCAGCGAGACTAGGCGCTTCCTGACTACCAATCCAAGTTTGGGACCTAAGTAACAGTACACAGTAACAGCATAGATCACAAGTCCCTTGAAAGTCTATGTACGACAGATTAGGTTAGTAGTTCTAATTCCCAAGAAGTTATGAAACGGTCAAAGAGACCAGAAAGTTTGACCGAGAAAGGAGAGTTCGGGCCAGACGCTTTGTCCATTTCTGCTCAGTCCCTGAAGGAGACATTGGGTGTCACTTGGCATTGGCAGGTCGGTATAAACCCCTGACAGGTTTCTGCCTTAAGCCCTATGAGGTCACCACGGAACCGCAGAGCAGGGCTCCTCACTTACTTCTGAAAAGGCGTGTCATTCATTCACACAAGCACACCATAGAGCTAGTAAAGCACAGCAGGAAATGTGTTCGCTAGGAGAACAAAGAACTAGAGCTCCAAGCATCCTCACTTTGTCCTGAAGGATCCCGGACGAGCCCCCAAGATGAAAGGTTGTTGCAGAACCATGAAAAGACGCTGGGATTCTTGGCCTCTGGAGGAGAGGAATTCAATCCAGGGCCCGAGACAAGGCTTGATCTCCCAGAGCTCTTGTGTAATAAAGTTTTATTAAAGTATGAAGGAGATAGTGAAAGTTCCTGACATACACATCACTAGAGGGCAGAAAGAGTACCCCATTCCTAGTGTTAGCAAAGGAGTTATATATCTTTTGATTAGTTATTACACTGAATCAAAAATGTCTCAAGATTGTGAAAATTATACCAGATCCACTCCCACAATTTACATTTTAGGATAACAAGATTAGAATTTAACAATAGAGAGATCCTACGAGACCCACTCCCATAATACATTCTAAGATTTCAGGATTAGTCAGATGGTTTTCAGGAAGGAGAAACCATCCTCCACCAGATACATTGTTGCTGTATAATCCCTAGTACTGAGTTTAGGCTGAGTTGTGTAACTGACTAAGACTAAGGAATGTAAAGGGGTTGGGGGGAGTTTGTCCTTTTCTCCTTGAGAATTCCAGACCATTATTTCCACTTTGAGAGCCCCAGACCTCTTTCTCCTCCTTGGGGACCCTGGACTTCTTATCAATCTGCCTAGGAATTGACTCTCTCACAGGGAAGACACCAGGTATACTGAATTAGGGCCACCCTAATCTCCTCACTTTAACTTAATTATATCACCACCGAGACTCCATCTCTAAATGCAGCCATGTTCTGAGCAGCAGGGGTGAACTTCAGCACATGAGGTTTGGGGAAACACATTCAATCCCATGACACATCCAAAGTGAGGTTTCTTTTCTTTCATCCCCACCAGGAAGGGAGGTTCAAGGACAACTTTCATCCCAAAATCAAGTGCAGACAGAGTTTCGCCAAATTTGGTGCAAGAAGACCCACGTGCAGAGCATATTCCAATGCAGATGCCTGGGTCCTGAGAGCTAATTCTTAGGTAGGTCGATAAGGCGACCAGGGCTTTCAGAGAAGGAGCAAGAGACAACGTTTTTTTCTGTATCCCTTCCTCTCAGTCACATAAAATGTTTTTTAGTAAACTCTTAGTTGTTATGGCAACAAACTATTTCTTCTAAGGCTAACTTTCTTTATGCCCAGAACTAATGATTACACAACAAACAACCCATCTTGCTCAAGGGTATGTTTTTCCTTAGGCTCTGAATAGTATGAAAAGACAAAATGATAGGACACTGAAAGACGAACTCCCCAGGTTGGTAAATGCCCAATATGCTGCTGGAGCTGAGTGGAGAAATAACTCCAAAAACAATGAAGAGAGGGAGCCAAAGCATAAACAACACCTAGCTGAGGATGGGGCTGGTGATGGAAATACAGTTCAATGCTCTAAAGAGCAATATTGCCCAGGAACCTGGAATGCCAGGTCCGTGAATCAAGGCAAATTGGAAGTGGTCAAACAGGAGATGGCAAGAGTGAGCATCAACATTTTAGGAAGCAGCAAACTAAAATGGGTGAATTTAATTCAGATGACCAATATATCTACCACTGTGGGCAAGAATCCCTTAGAAGAAATGCAGTAGCCATCATTGTCAACAAAAGAGTCCGAAATGCAGCACTTTGGTGAAGTCTCAAAAACGACAGAATGACCTCTGCTCCTTTCCAAGGCAAGCCATTCAATATCAGAGTAATTCAAGTCTATGCCCTGGTTAGTACTGCTGAACAAGCTGAGGTTGAATGGTTCTATGAAGATCAACAAAACCTCCTAGAATTAACACCCAAATAATGATGTCTTTTTCATCACAGGGGACTGGAAGTCCAAAGTAGGCAGGCAAGAGTTATCTGGAATAACAGGCAAATTTGGCCTTGGAGTACAAAATGAAGCAGGGCAAAGGTTAACAGAGTTTTGCCAAGAGAACACACTGGGCACAGTGAAAGGTTTTATCTGAGTGATAAGACGCCGGGATTCTTGGCCTCCAGAGGAGACAAATTCAATCCAGGGCCAGAGACGAGGCTGGATCACTCAGAGCTTTTGGGTAATAAAGTTTTATTAAAGTATAAAGGAGATAGAGAAAGCCTCTGACATAGGCATCAGAAGGGGCAGAAAGAGTCCCGTCCCCGCCCCCGCTAGTCTTCAGCTGGATGTTATATAGTCACCAGCAGGCTGTCAATGAAAAGAAAGGAATGTCTGAAAACTCAGAATGGCACCAGATGATTCATCCCAGGCCATAAAACGACTGACTTGAATCTTGTAGAAGGGTAGATTACCATACAAATAGTTTTGTTTACATAGGTTAGGGGAACAATACTGAGTATAACCTACCGGTTTGAAAGTAGGTTCTGAGCCATTTGGCAGAACCTACTTGAAGACAGTGTCTGCGGTACATTAACATAGCTTAAGACAAATATTTCCATAAGAAAAAATGCATTGGTTTACTCAAGGCTTGAGAACAGTTAGCTTCAGGTGAAACCAGGTGTCATGGGAACACAGTATTTTATTTTTCTTTGTTTATTTATTTATTTTTTGGAACACAGTATTTTAAGAGAAAGCTTTTTTTAATTTGTGTAGAGAAGGGAAAAAATATCTCTAGTTTGTTTCCTCCTGCCGCTTAAGAGAGAGACCAGTGTCTGGCACTTGCAGCCTCTTTCCTCCGCTTGGAAACCCCTGGCCTTCCTGCCTGTTTCCCTCTCAATAGCAAACACACTCTTCCAACAACACAACAGAAGACTCTGCATATTGACATTACCAGATGGTCAATACTGAAATCAGACTGATTATATTCTTTGCAGCCAAAGATGGAGAATCTCTATACAGGCAGCAAAAACAAGACCAGGAGCTGACTGTGGCTCAGATCATGAACTCCTTATTGCTAAATTCAGACTTAAATTGAAGGAAGTAGGGAAAACCACTAGACCATTCAGGTATGATCTAAATCAAATCAAATCTCTTAGGATTATACTGGAAGTGACAAACAGATTCAAGGGATCAAATCTGATAGACAGAGTGCCTGAAACTATGGATGGAGGTTCATGATATTGTACAGGAGGCACTGATCAAGACCATCCCCAAGAAAAAGAAGTGCAAAAAGGCAAAATGGTTGTCTGAGGAGACCTTACAAATAGCTGAGAGAAGAAGAGCCACTAAAGGCAAAGGAAAAACATAAAGCTATACCCATTTGAATGCAGAGTTCCAAAGAATAGCAAGGAGACATAAGAAAGCCTTCTTTGGTGATCAATGCAAAGAAATAGAGGGGAAAAAAGAATGGGAAAGACTAGATATCTCTTCAAGAAAATAAGCAATACCAGGGACTATTTCATGCAAAGGTGGACACAATAAAGGACAGAAATGCTATAGACCTAAGAGAAGCAGAAGATATTAAGAAGAGGTAGCAACGATACACAGAAGATCTATACAAAAAAGATCTTCATGACCCAGAAAGCAACGATGGTGTGATCACTCACTTAGAGCCAGACATCCTAGACTGCAAAGTCAGGTCAGCCTTAGGAAGCATCACTATGAACAAAGCTAGTGGGGGTGATGGAATTCCAGTTGAGCTATTTCAAAACCTATAATAAGATGCTGTGGAAGTGCTACACGCAATAGGCCAGCAAATCTGGAAAACTCAGCAGCGGCCACAGGACTGCAAAAGCTCAGTTTTCATTCCAATCCCAAAGAAAGACGATGCAAAAGAATGCTCAAACTTCTCCACAATTGCACTCATCTCACATGCTAGCAAAGTAATGCTCAAAATTCTCCCAACCAGGCTTCAACAGTACATGAACCATGAACTTACAGATGGTCAAGCTGAATTTAGAAAAGGTAGAGGAACCAGAAATCAAATTGCCAACATTCATTGGATCATTGAAAAAGCAAGAGAGTTCCAGCAAAACATCTACTTCTGCTTCATTGACTACATTAAAAAGACTCTCACTGTGTGGATCACAAGGCACTCTGGAAATTCTCCAACAGATGGGAATACCAGACCACCTGAGCTGCCTCCTGAGAAATGTGTATGCAGGTCAGAAGCAACAGTTAGAACTGGACATGGAAAAGCAGACAGATTCCACATTGGGAAAGGAGGCTATTAACACCCTGCTTATTTACCTTATATGCAGAGTACATCATGGGAAATGCTGGGCTGGATGAAGCACAACCTGGAATCAATATTGCCAGGAGAAATATCCATAACTCAGATATGCAGATGACACCACCCTTATGACAGAAAGTGAAGAAGATCTAAAGAGCCTCTTGATGAAAGTGAAAGTGAAAGAGGAGAGGGAAAATGTTGACTTAAAACTCAACATACGATCATGGCATCCAGTCCCATCACTTCATGGCAAATAGATGGGGAAACAATGGAAACGGTGAGAGACTTTATTTTGGGGGGCTCCAAAATCGCTGCAATTGGGACTGCAGCCATGAAATTTAAAGGCACTTGCTCCTTGGAAGGAAAGTTATGACCAACCTAGACAGCAGACTAAAAAGCAGAGACATTATTTGCCAACAAATTTCCATCTAGTCAAAGCTATGGTTTTTCCAGTAGTCATGTATGGATGTGAGAGCTGGCATATAAAGAAAGCTGAGCACTGTAGAACTGATGATTCTGGACTGTGTTATTGGAGAAAACTCTTGAGAGTGCCTTGGACTTTAGGAAGAATCAACCAGTCCATCCTAAAGGAAATCAGTCCTGACTATTCATCAGAAGGACTGATGTTGAAGCTGAAACTCCAAACCTTTGTCCACCTGATGTGAAGAACTGATTCCTTTGAAAAGACCCTGATGTTGGGAAAGATTGGAGGCAGGAAGAGAAGGGGTTGACAGAGGAAGAGATGGTTGCATGGCATTACCAACTCAATGTGTATGAGTTTAAGTAAGCTCTGGGAGTTGGTCATGCACAGGGAAGCCTGGTGTGCTTCAGTCCATGGGGTCGCAAAGAGTCAGACACGACTGAGTGACTGAAGTGAACTGAATTCTGTAGTAATGATTAAATAACAGCAGTGTGTCTTGCTCAACGACATGTTTCTCCTTTTTTACAAAAACCTTCTTACTGATCCCGTTACCTTAAGATGCATGTTGAGGGAGTGGGTCTGGCAAGACCTTTCTATTGTTAGTAAACAATTGAAAATTACATAAGGCCTTGATAAGTCTAGAGACTGGGGCCCTCTCTGCCCCCTTCTGATGTCTATGTCAGAAGCTTTCCCTACCCCTCTCCACTTGAGTAAAACTTCTGCCACATGAAGCTCTGAGTGACTGAAGCTGTGTCTTTGGTCCTGAAATGAGCTTCTCTCCTTCACAGATCATGAATCTAACACCATTCACCATAAGCTATCAGTACCCCACCCCCCAGAGATGCAGTCTCAGGGCAGCTGGGGGGGCCTGAGATTCTGCATGTGAACGAGGCTCCCAGGTGATGCCAGTGTGAGGACCACATGGCGAGAGACCCAGGAGAGGGACCACAGTGCACACCAGCGAGGACACTTCTCACTCCAGCGCTTCTGTGCAGCCTAGGGCCCTGGAGGCTCCCACCAGCTGTGGGCTTGCACTATTGAAGGTCATCCTGACGCTCCAGGGAGATTCAGACAAGGACCTCTCCCTGCCCCAGGGGTTCCGGTTATGAATCCTTGGGAGTCTCCCTGGAGGGTAGGGTAGCAAATATGCAAACTTATGTGGAGAAACTATCCTGAAAAACCCAGGGCCCCCTCCATAGCAGTCTCCCTCACTGCCCAGCTGGGTCTTTGAGTGCTGACCTTCCTGTCCTCGTCCAGGGTGGGCTCTCCCACTGTCTTCACCTCCTCCTGACTGTCCTCCCACATCAGTCAGGGGCCAGGTTTGGGGTCACAGAAGAGAGTGGATAGGAGGCATGAGCCACTGACCAGAGCCCTGCATCTCCCACAGAGGTGTCAGCACCCAGCTGCAGCTGTAGCAACCTTGGGCAGAGGTGAAGAGACCTGAGGAGACCCTGAAGATCTCCTGTAGTATTTCTGGATAGAGCTTTGCCAGCTACTGGGTCAGCTGGGTACCCCAGACCCCCGGGAAAGGCTAGGAGTGGATGAGGGCCATCAATCCAGGTGACTCAGACACTTGCTGCAGCCCGTCCTTCCAAGGCCAGGCCACCATCTCTGCACACAGCCCACCAGCACTGCCTGCCCGCAGTGGAGCAGCCTGAAGGCCTCAGACATGGTCATGTATTACTGTGCAAGGGACACAGTGATGCAAAGCATGTCCTGAGAGTGACAGGATCCCTGCCCCAGCACACAGCTGCAGAAGAGACCCCGCCACCCTGCAAAGACACCCAAGGACTATTCAGATCCAGCACCGGAGGAAGTACCCTCTGCTGTGACCTCAGGAGAAGAACAGAGAGAGAAAACTGTGGAAAGAGCCCATCCCTGAAGGGGCAGGGTGGAGACCCACTCCAGGGGCCCTGATAGGAACTTGATTTCTCTGGGAAACTCACACTGTGTCCTCCCCAAAGTTACTTCGTAATCTCTGCTCCATAGTCAACTCAAACCAGCTGCCTGGTCCAGCTTATATGCAACAAACATCTCAATTAGTGCAAAGTCCTCACAGCACACTGTCCCTGCCAGCCTCCCTCCCTCCTTCCCTCCCTGTCTCCCTCCCTTCCTTCCTTCCTTATTTTCTCCCTTCTTCAATTCATTGGCACATAACTCCCCCTCTGGTCGTCCTGAACATATATATATATATATATATATATGTGTATATATGTTATATGTTATATATGTATGTTATATATATAACATATGTGTTATATATGTATATATATATATTCTTCTTTCTCAAGACGTGTACTTGTTTGCAGTGCTATAGTGGATTATTTTTAAATACTGTTCAGCATTCTCTTCCTTTGCTCTTCTATCTGTGTTTTAAAGTCTATCTCTGTGCTTGCAGCTCTAGGGCATTCATCCCATGAGGTCCCCTGGAAACGTGACACCAGGTGCTAATACCGTCCTGCTGTGCCTTGGGCTAGAGTTGGGGCAACTCACGGGATGTGTATACACAGCTGAAAGTGACCAGGCGCACATGAGACAAGAGGATGCTCAGGCTGGAATCTGGAGTCCAGGTTCATCTCTTCTTCCATACATAGGAACACGTGTGTGGGTTTATCTGATGATCTTGCCATGACGGTGGAGTGAAATACCTGGGGTGGATCTCCACAAGGATCAGGAATGTCGTGAGTGTCCTGCAATGCCATGTGGCCAGTGCCCTCATTTGAGGTTGTCATGACAACCAACTGTTCAAACCACACCTGTACTGTTGCACAGGACTCCCCACTCCTTCCCTGAGACAGCTCCCCTCACAGCCATCTGAGCAGCACTTCTGCCATGAACATGGTGCTGTGCTGTTTCCGTGCTGGTGCCCTTCTCCAGATGACCCAGGGCCGCCAGCGTAACAAGAAGCCTGAGTCGCTTTTCTGCATGACAGAAAAGAATACTACAATGTAAAGCAACTATACTCCAACTATATATATATATACACACACACATATATATACATATATTCTCAGGTTGTTTCTAGTCTTTTTACTCACTCAGCAGTG
The DNA here is from genome assembly GCF_910594005.1 of Cervus elaphus. Lineage (NCBI taxonomy): Eukaryota > Metazoa > Chordata > Mammalia > Artiodactyla > Cervidae > Cervus > Cervus elaphus. Next base: position 72,092,256 of record NC_057827.1, on the reverse strand, counting down.
CCTTTGTAATAAAAAAGTTTATAATTTCGGTGATGTTGAATATAGCACATTATTTCATGGATCCTATATTTGATGTTTTGTCTAGGTATTATCGCTATATGCAAGGTCAAACTTGAAGTTCTCCCTTGTCCACAGTGAAGGCCACACTGCAGCTGGAATGTACACTTAGCATCCATGACAGTGAATAGATGTTTGTTCCGCTGAATTCTTACTGTGTATGTTCAAGTACAGTCATGGAGACCATTGAAAGAAGGGGTATCTACATAAGATTTTTAGAATTATTCTTTAAGTGAGACTTGCCACTTCATCTTACGTTATTGTTGTTGTTCATCCTCAAAGTCATGTCATACTTCCTGGTACACCATGGACTTTTTTATTCAACCGTCAATTAACATCCGTATGGACTAAGTATTTATTTATGTGGACCATCCCCTTGCGAGTGATGAGGACCACAGCATAGGAGAGATTATAGGAAGAGAAAGCAAGAAGGACGAGAGGACCGGGACCTCAGTCTGTCCCTACTTATAAGGACTGAGCTCGCCCACATGCAAATACTCATATCTTCTCTAGAGGAAAATCCACCCCTGGTCTGAGGGAGCCCACAGCTCTCTCCTCACACAGGCTGAGGTGGCAGGGAAGGCAGGGATGTGCGCTAGAAGAAGATGAGGCTGGGGGGTCTTCTCCTCTGCCTGCTCACAGCCCTACAAGGGGAGGGTCTCAGGTGTCAGACAGGGGTCTGTGGGGACGGCTGTGGCTGCAGGTGACTGACAGGGGCTGACTCTCCGTGTCCCCAGGGGTCCTGGCCCAGGTGCAGCTGCAGGAGGCGGGCCCAGAACTGCTGAAGCCTCGCAGACCCTCTCCCTCACGTGTGCTCTCTCTGGTTACTCCATCACCAGTGCTCACTCCTCCTGGGGCTGGATCCGCCAACGCTCAGGGAAGGGGCTGCAGTGGATGGGTTACGTTAGCTACAGTGGAAGCACAAGCTACAGCCCAAGTCTCAAGAGCCGCACCTCCATCTCCAGAGACACATCCAAGAGCCAGTCCTCCCTGCAGCTGAGCGCTGTGACCACCGAGGACACGGCCATGTATTACTGTGCAAGAGACGCAGTGACGGGAAGTCTGTGTGAGCCCAGACAAGAAGCTCCTGCAGGGAGACAGGAGGGCTACAAGGCAGCCCAGGTCCCACCAGGGGGCGCACAGTTCTCACAACTGTGTGATTCAGGATTCAGGAGGACATAAACACTCCTTGGAGGATACAGAACCCACGATTTGCCTTTTAGCAACAGGTCAGGTGCAGATGGAGGTTAAGCGGTTCATTTCCTGTCAGGGTTGGGCCTTCCTCTCCATGTAACAGTTTTCCCTGGGGAACCTCTCTGGACACATGATTCTGAGCTTGTACTTTCAATCTCTGAATAAGAAGGTGTTCTGAAAATAGGAAGAAAAAGTGTCTCAAGTGTAAAAACTAGAGGCCCACTTACAGTTAGTCATACACATTTTCCCCTGCTTACATCTAGTCTAAACTGAACAGTTTGAAAAAGTTAACATTGGCCTTACCAAGATTTGAACATATTCTTCCATTCTCATTGTGAAATCTCAGCCCTGCTCTACTGGTAGACCAGCCGTCCCTCCCAGGATAGCGGCCCTTGGCTTGCCTGGTTGCCTCCTGCATGAGAAGCATAAATGAGCCAGGCAGCACCACTGGATCCTCAGTGATTCCAGTTAGAGGGCGTGTAGATAGAGGTGTTTCTATATGTGCTCCTTGCTTCCAGGTCCAATAGGATCCCTACAGGCTTAGATCATACCCGCATCCTGTTCTACTGTGCAGTTTCCTTTATGTCCAATAACCATCACCAGAGCTATTACCAACAGACACATAGATAGGTGGGTGAGGAAAGATTATAGTCAGGTGGATGATAACATGAATTTTCAGAAACTGCTGAAAACAGATCTATACACTTTCTTCACCAGGGCTCCTTAAAACGCAGGGAAATAGCAAGTGTTCTCCTTCTAGGAAGAGCCCTGCAGCCTCACTGGGCAAGTCCACCTCTGCCCAGGATCCCCTTTGATGCGGCCGGGTCCAGCGTAAGAAGCCCACGCCTTGACAGGAGAGCTCACCGTCCCTGATGTGTGCTCTGCAGCACCTCAGCGACAAGTTCAGGCTCGTTTAGCTTCACATCTGTAACACGCAAGTAGACCAACCTGCTTCACACGCTTGCTGTGTATCTGTAGAAACAGACTAGTAAAGCAGGCAAGCAGCTGTGGGATCTAAACACCAGCCCAAGGTTCTCTGTAGTGGAGCTAAGCCTCTGTGCACGCCCCTGAGCAGAGAAGAGAGAGAACATCTTAGAACTGTCCTGGATGAGCTTCCCTGCCCTCGATGTTTTGTTGCAAATGGCCAGTGGTCGTTCTGACCCAACACTTCTCATCAGTGTAGCCAACAGTGAACCAAAGAGGGAAAGCAAGGTCATAGAGCTCACACCTATGACACACAATCAATCTCACACCCAAATCCAGAGAGTCTCTTGCCTTCAGCAGGGCTGTCACCTGATTTCTCTCTCCACTTCAACACAGGATGGGGAGATCTAAATCCTTAGGGCAGTTGTGTGCCTGGAACCTGCAATGATGACTGAGTTGAGGATGATGGTTTTGTGTGAAGCTCTCTATATAACCTTCAGAAATCCATGCCTTGCATTGTTATTGTTGTTCAGTCACTAAGTCATGTTGGACTCTTTGCAACCCCATGAACTGCAGCATACCGGTCTCCTTTGCCCTCCACTGTCCTCCAGAATTTGCTCAAATTCAACTCCATTGAGTCAGTGGTGCTGTCTAACCATCTCACTTCTGCTGCCCATTTCTTTTGCTTTCAACCTTTCCCAGCATCAGGGTGTTTTCCAGTGAGTCAGTTCTTCATGTCAGGTGGCCAAAATGTTGGAGCTTCAGCTTCAGCTTCAGCATCAGTCCTTTCAATGAATATTTATGCTTGATTTCCTTTAAGATTAGAGGTGGACTTCCCTGGTAGCTCAGACAGTAAAGCGTCTGCCTAAAATGTAGGAGACCCGGGTTTGATCCCTGGGTCAGGAAGATCCCCTGCAGAAGGAAATGGCAACCCTCTCCAGTATTCTTGCCTGGAAAATCCCATGGACTGAAGACCCTGGTAGGCTACAGTCCATGGGGTCGCAAAGAGTCAGACACGACTTAATGACTTCACTTCACTTCCTTTAAAATTGACTGGATTGACCTCCTTTCGGTCCAAGGGATTCTCATGAGTCTTCTCCAGTATCACAAATCTAAAGATCAGCCTTCTTTTTGATCCAGGTCTCACATTTGTATATGAATCCTGGAAAAATCTTACTGTTGACTATATGGACTTCTGTTTCTGGTAACCACGGCTGGAGACGTGGCTCGGAGCACCTCACTGCTGGCCTCAGATCCGGTCTCTCTCCTGCTGGATCAATTGGCCAGAATCCCTCTCTTGCTGTTGTGTATCTGAGGTGCTCAGGAATGTGTATGAAGGTTCCATCGGAGACTCAGAACAGCGGGCAGAAGCGGGTTGGTCACAGGGCCCTGCCGGAGGAGCTGTATCTGACTCAGCAGCGGGTCTGTCTCCCCACTGACGCCAGGTCCTGAGGTCCTCGGGCAGGTGGTCAGGAGGGACGGGGAGAAGCAAGATGGAGTCTGAGGATGGATGCACCCCGAGGCCGTCCTGGTGAAGAGATGTCCTGCCAGGGGACACGCACATGGCTGACCTAGCTTCTCTGCAGGGTGCTGGTGTGGCAACCCACTCCAGTGTTCCTGCCTGCAGAATCCCATGGACAGAGGAGTCTGCTGGGCTACAGTCCGTGGGGCCTCAAAGGGTCAGACACGACTGAGGTGCCTGAGCATGCTCAACGCCCCCCTTCCCCCGGGTGAGCATTCCCTCAGGGCAGCATCTGCTGAGTCAGCTGACAAGGGCGCTGCCTCATCCTCCTCTGACTTCAGGTGTCTCCTCTCAAGCAGGGGTGGGCACTAGAGACCCTCAGGCGTTTGTGCTGTGAGTTGTCAGGGGGCGACTGCACTGGTTTCTGACAAGGGGGCTAGTCTGGCACCTTCTTGTGGGGCCCCTGCAGGGTCCAGGTGCTGCAAGAACAGGGGAATCCAGGGGTGGAACGGTAGGTGGAGTGGGCATCGTGCCCCATGCTTCTGTATGCAGCTATCCTGTGACACAATGTTAGCCCACGGGGGGCTCCAGGAAGCAAAGAGACCCCAAGTCCTCGAGAGCCTCTAGACTCACTGTGAGTGTCAACTGCATCAGTGCAGCTGCAGACTCAGGGAGGTGACGTCCAGGTGTTCTCATAAATTTCTTCCTTGGTTCTCTCTCAAGAGAGTGTATGTTTATTGAAGCTTTTTCTAGAGACAACTTAAAAGCACATGCTGTGTCTAGAAGAATACTCTGAAGGTAGAACACAGCCATTTCATACCAGACTAGAAACACTGCTAGGATGCCCTGTGAGCCCAGGCAGGGGGTGCCCAGGACCCCACTGCAGGGCTGCTGCCCAGGAGCATGTGGGGAGGGGGCTGGGGAGACTCACAGAGGGAGTCTTCTCTTTTCACAGAAAACAATACCTAGTAGGACAAGGACTGGTGAAGTTTAATATTGGGTCCTGTTGAGAATACACAAGTCAATGAGGCCATGAAAAGTACATGTGTATATGTCTGTGAGTGAGTGTATGAGTGTGTGAGTGTATGTAAGTGTGTATGTGAGTGTCTGTGTTGTGTGCATGTGAGTGTGTGAGTGTGTAAGTGTGTGCATGTGAGTGTGTGTATGTATGCATGTGTGAGTGTGCGTGAGTGTGTATGTGAGTGTCTGAGTGTGTTGTGTGCACGTTTGTGTGTGAGTGTGTATGTGTGTGCATGTGTGTGTATATGTGTGAGTGTGTATGTGTGTGCCTGTGAGTGTGTGTGTGAGTGTGTATGTGTGTGCATGTGAGTGTGTGTGTGTGTGTGCATGTGTGCTTCTGTTTGCATATGTGTGTGTTTGTGCATGCCTGTGTGACAGGTGTGTGTGTGTGTGTGTGTGTGTGTGTGTGTGAATACCCAGTGGTGGCAGAATTTGGGGAACACACTGATTAAGAAGTGAAGATGTCTCTGTGACATTAAAGGCTGGTTCACGGTGAGGACTGTGTCCTGTGGGGCCGGTCACTCACCGCAAGAGCTCTGAGTGCACAGAGGTCAGGGACATGGCAGGGACACACGTCCTCAAACAAGGATGAGGACACGGACACACAAATTCCCACTGAGCATGGTCATGGGTCATAAGACTACTCCTTCCTAATATTGCCCGTGTAGTGAGCGTGAAGTTTTCAGCCTCTAGAACATGCAGATGACCTGTGGTGTCCTAGGTTAAATTGGGATATTCTGAGCCCTGAGAACATCACCCACAACAACACCAGCTCTGTGCAGCAGTCCTGGGAGCACAGCCCTCACCAGGGACAGGAGCTGGAGAGTCCTCCTCCTGGGGCCTTGGCTCCAGGTCAGGGTCATCCCGGTCTGGGGTGGAGGAAGGGACAGGGTCCAGTCAGGGGGGTTCATGCCCTTCTGTCTCCGGTCCACGGGTGTGCACACCCAGGTGCAGCTGGTGCAGTCGGGGCTGAGCTGAGGAAGCCTGGGGCATCAGTGAAGGTGTCCCGCACGGCTTCTGGATACACCTTCAGCGACTACAACATGCACTGGGTGTGACCAGCCCCTCAACACGGGCTTGAGTGGATGGACGGATTGACAGCAAAGATGGTGGACAAAGTATGCACAGAAGCTCCAGGGCAGAGTCACGTTGGCCGCAGACACGTCCACCAGCACCGCCTACATGGAGCTGAGTAATCTGAGGTCTGAGGACATGGCTGTTTATTACTGTCTGAGACACACAGTGTGAACACCCACATCCTGAGGGTGTCAGAAACCCTGAGGGGCAGGGCGGCTGTGCTGGGAGTGGAGAGGCGAGAAATGATGGTTTTCCTGACTTCTCGTCACCAGGAGTCTGGAGTCTGAGAGATCAGATCATGTTCTCGTGGGTCACTGGTGTTTTTGAGCAAGATCTCAAGGTAACAAATATATGAAAGAAAGATGCGAGATAAAGATTTGCCTCCAAAGGTTTATGGATTTTTATTACTTTTTTATCGGGGGTATTGAGAGCCTCACTGTTCTTAGGCATGTTAGCTGAGGCATTATCTGGGATATTTGGTTAATATCAAGTTTGGGATTCTTGTTCTGTAGTGTCCTGGAAAGTCCTCTGCCTCATTCCTTCTCTTTAAAAGTGGTATCGTCCTTGGGGAACCCAAGGATGAATTTCTATTTCCCAGTCTCTGCCAAGCAGCCCACACGTGGCATCCAGTCAGACGCCACGAGCAGGGCTGCAGACTCAGGGCCGACATGTACACAGGTCCTGCTCAGTCTGTGGCAGCACATTGCTCCTTCCGGACCACGGCCTGCAGCGCCCTGTCCCCAGGGGCTGTGCTTGTGGTCCCCTCGTAAGAGGGCGCCATGTGGGAGACACTGGGTAATGTGAGAATCACGTCCTGGCCTGTATTTCTCTGCTGACCATTGTGTCAGGTTCCCACACACACGCGGCTCAAATAAACACACACGTATTCCATTCCAGTCCACAGTCCAGAGTATGATAACTGTTTCACTGGATTGGAATCCAGGTGTGGCAGGACCACATTCCCAAGGCTCTCAGGGTCTGAATGCTTCTGTGCTCCCAGAATTCATGTTTGGAATTCCTAGGATAATGATGTTAGAATCGGGGTCCTAGGCGGGTGCTTAGGTCATGAGAGTGGAGTCCCTCATGAATGGGGTTGGAGTCTTTCTAAGAAGCCCCAGAGAACATGCCTGTCCCCGTCCACCAGGTGGGGACCCAGGAGGAAGGTGCCTGGTGTGAACCAGGAAGGGAGCCCTCACCAGAAGGCAGCCTCACTGGTGTCCTGACCTGGGGCTTCCAGCCTCCAGGAGTGTGGGAAATAAAGGCTTGTTTACAGACCACCCCACCTGAGCTCCTGTCATGATCCCTGAATGGATAAAGTCAGGGACAATCTGCTTCATTGCCGTATCCTGTCTAGAGCTTCACTGCCTGCATCCCTGGCTCTCAGCCACTTCCTTCATCTGCATAGTCCAGCAAAGCACCCTCCATCAGTGGTCACTTCTCCCAGGGTCTGACGTCCTTGGCCTCCCTCTGAGGAACACAGTTGTGGTTTCAACTGGAGTCACATGATAATCCAGGAAAATCCAAAATTTCTAGACTTCTAAATTAGTCACATTTTCCAAAGCCCCATATGCCACGTGAGGTGACATTCATAGACTCAATGAATGATTCAGACAAACACAGTCCACCTTCAGCCCTGCAAATACATCCATCCCACAGGCCCATTACACTTAGCAAATCCCAGAAAGCCTCCAAAATGTCAACCTAAGAATTGACACTAAATTATAATGTCAATTATAATAAAGATTACAGAGCAATGGTGGTCTAAATACCATCAACCGGAAGTCCCAAATCTAGTCCTCTAACAGCTATGCGTGAGGATTTGTGTTCTAAAATATAGCACTAAGACAGGCATATCTCAGCTACAAGGAGTTTCACTTCATAAAAAGGATGAATGTAAGTCAGAAGGGACCCCTGGTCCCAGTGTGCACGTGAGCTCAGTCCCTGCCGTTGTGTCTGACTCTTTGTGGCCCTATGGACTGTAGGCTGCCAGGCTGCTCTGTCCATGGGACTCTCCAGGCCAAGAATACTGGAGTGGGTTGGTATTTCCTCCTCCAGGGGATCTTCCCGACCCAGGGACTGAACCCAAGTCTCCTGCATTTCCTTCACGTCAAGCAGATTCTTCACTGCTGAGCCACCAGGGAGGCCCCACTGACCCCGACAGTGTTTAAGTCCATCCATGCAAACCCTACCAAGTTCAAGGTCTGGGAATAATCTTCTTTGGCTCCTGTCCCAGCCTCTGGGCCTATTGATCTGGCCCCTTACTTTCCATTCCCTTTTTTGGAAGGTGGTGCATGTTTGAAGCTGAGCACTTTCACCAGCCTGTTTCCTGCTGCTGGAATCTTGAACCATTGCCATGACCCTCGAGTAAAAAACGATTGAGGATGGTGCATGATCCTTTCTGTTCAGTGTTGAATTTGATTTGTTAATAGTTACTGAGAAGTTTTGCATTAAATTCATCAAAGGTATGTTTTATAAAAGTCCCTAGAGAAGCTTTCTGTTCCTAGACTGTTGCTCCTTGGAAGATTTTAAAATTATTATTATAAAATTCAATTTAGACACAAATGATCAGTCTGTTCATGTTGTCTCCTTCATCTTGATTCAGTCCTGCAGGATTTATAGTTTAGGAATTTGTCCATTTCTTCTAGATTTCCAATGTGTTGGCATACAGCTGTTTGTAATAATAGCATATGATTTTTTGTATCTCTGTGGTATTAGCTTTATTTCTTTTCTATTTTTTATTTTTATTCCAGTAAATTTGTTTTCCTCCTCTGAAGACTGGCTAAAGATTTATGGTTTTGTTTGTCTTAGCAAAAATGACAACGACAACAACAAGAAGCCATCTGTTGATTTCACTGATCGTTTTCACTGTTTTGTCTGTGTGTATGTGTGTTTTCATCTCAATATTATTAATTTCTGCACTTTTTTGTAATTTCCTTCCTTCCACTGCCTCTGGGCTCTTTTGGTGTTTGTTTTCTTGTTTCTGTAGGTAGTAAGTTTGACTGTTTAATTCCAGATTCTTGAAGAAGGCCGGTATCACTGTCAGCTTGCATTTCAGAAATGCTTGGCAGGCACAGAGTTTAGAGATAAGTGTGTGTTACTCGATCGTCGTGTCTGACATTTTGTGACCCCATTGACTGTAGCCTGCCAGTCTTCTTTGTCCTTTCTAGGCAAGAATACTGGTGTGGGTTGCCATTTCCTACTCCAGGGAATCGTTCACACCTGGGGATTGAACCCAGGTCTCCTACATTGCAAATAGATTCTTTACCACAAGAGGCAAATTTCTCATTATCTACAGAACACTGTAGATAGAAAACCCTGAAGACTCCACACAAAACTACTAGACCACACTCATCCAGAGAGGACTGAACTCAACAGGTCAGAGTGGGTACCAGTGTCTGATTGCTCACGGCTGAGGAGTTGCTGGGGATTCTCTGGATCCCACTTCTGATGCCATAAACTAAACCCCATAACAGACCAAGGCAGTGGATTTGGGGATGAGGTCTGCAGTCCCCAGTACCTTGAGATGAGAAGCATATTTGGCTTTTACAGGTGGCCCAATGGAATCACAAGATCAGAGAAAGTGCAGGAGAGAAGAAAGCCTGTTAGGTGATGCACACAAGACCCCATTGGCTTTGATAAGGGACGAAGGTGTTGAGCCAAGGGATGAGGACACATCTAGAAGCTCAGTGACCTGGATGCCAGAGGCCCACAGATCCAGGGTCACCCTCAGGGGTCCTGATACCATCTGGGACATTTGATCCCACAAACTGAGGCAGCGTGACCAGGGACCTCTCCCCAGAGCACATTCAGATGTCGGGAAACAGGATCTGGTACAGAAGACATGCTGGTGCAGAACTGCTATCGCCAAAGCCAGACCAGAAAGGGCTTTTCATAGCCAGTAGGTTCTACCTCAGTCAGTGTTCAGGTGAGATCCCTGTGCCGAGGAAGAGCTGACCTGCCCCAGATGCGAAGGGGTGACGTCTCAGGGCAGGAGAGGCCAGGGTCACACGGACAGGGTGTCAGTCAGAGATGGGGACGCACACCGGTCTCTTCTGGCTCCAGGAGAGATAACACCTCTGATGGCAGCACTCACCACCCCCGGAAAACCCACCTAAAGTCCAGACACGCGGTGACGGCCGTCATCCCCAGTCTACATGCTCACAGCCGGGATGCAGGTGCGAGGCCACAGCCTCAGGGCCACAGGGAGATGGGGGAGCTGTGCTCTGCTCTCCAGCACTGCTGACTCAGAGGACCTCAGGCTCAGTCCAGGACACGGAGACCCTGGGCTCGGGAAAGCTGCTCTCAGTGGGGTTTTCAAGGGAACCTGCTTCCTGAGGAGGGGCTTTCCTCTGACCACGCCGCCCTCACACTCTGCATGCCGTTCACTGTGAAGGTTTACCTCCAAGAACCATGCATGACCTCTCACCACTGAGGTGGGGACTATGTTCCCTGAGCTCCCATCTCATGGCAGGGACACAGAGAGGAAGAAATAAGCACGTGGAGGAGGACGGAGTCTGTGCAGAGTGACCAGGGCACCTTCCCAGCATGTTGGAGCACTGAGGAGCTCCCAGGCGCTGTCTGTCCTTAGTAATTGGTAGCCTTAAAGTTCTCAATATCCACCCTCAAGAAGCGGGTCCTGAGGTTCACAAATTCCTGCAGACACTCAGTTGTGTGCAGAAAAATGCAGGACAGGCCACCTGGCAAGTCAGCCATGCTGGGAAGATGAGCATCTCAGCAGAAATGACTACTTTGTCCACAAAATTAACTGCATGGTTAGTTATTAGGAACAACCCCACCTCCGGAGCAGCTCTTAATTTTAAACTGTTTCAGGTGAAGAAATATCCTCAACACTTAAGGGAAGAAATAAATCCTTTGGGAGTTATGATAAAAATTAAATTGTACTGAGTATATTTGAGTTAAATGCAATTGTTATGTGCATTTTATGTCCAATGTTTTAACATCCTGTTTATGAGCATAAGCTAAAGCAGAAAAGAAAAACAAATAACAGTTTCTGACAGCTATGCAGACACTGAGTCTGCAGTGCATAGTTGACAAGTAAAGAGATAAACATTCATGGGATTACTCTCTTCCCAAAATCTGTGATTGATAATTGGCCACATCTTTCTTCCTGTCCAGCCCTTCCACATCCTTTCGTTTCCGGACACAGAGGACCCCAAATTTTGGGAGGGGAACTACAGCAAGGGGCTGAGTTCTCTGAAGGCACAGTCAGCACCCACTTTCACAAGGGGAGCCCCAGAGACAGGGACCTCCAGTCACTGCTTTCTGCTTTTTATGCAGAGGCCCCTCCCACATGCAAAGATCCACTCAGGTCACAGGCTGGAAACAAAGCACTAGGTCACTTAAATTCAGGCTCCTCCTCAGGCTTGAAGAGATTTCCAGGAGCGGTGACTCTCATCTGCTCGAAGATGAGCCCACTGTGGACCTTCCTCTTCGTGCTGTCAGCTCCCAGCAGTGAGTGTCTCTGGATCAGACATGGGCACGTGGGGAAGCTGCATCTGAGCCTGTGAGTCACCGTGCTTCTCTCTGTCCACAGGGGTCCTGTCCCAGGTGCAGCTGCAGGAGTCGGGACCCAGCCTGGTGAAGCCCTCACAGACCCTCTCCCTCACCTGCGCTGTCTCTGGATTCTCACTAACCAGCTATGCTGTAGGCTGGGTCCGCCAGGCTCCAGGGAAGACGCTGGAGTGGGTTGGTGGAATAAGTAGTGGTGGAAGCACATGCTATAAGCCAGCCCTGAAATCCCGGCTCAGCATCACCAGGGACACCTCCAAGAGCCAAGTCTCTCTCTCACTGAGCAGCGTGACACCTGAGGACACGGCCGTGTATTACTGTGCCAAGGACACAGTGAGGGGAAGTCCGAGTGAGCCCAGAAACCTCCGTGCATGGGCGCCCAGGACCACCAGGGGGCGCTCAGGGCCCACCTCGTTCAGGACTGCGCGCAGGAGCAGGTGCCCTGGGGGCGCCAGGAGCGAACTCCTGGTCGAATCTGGTTTTCTCGCCCGCCCAGCGATTCCCTGGAAACCTCTTTCGTGTCCTCACTGTTCCGTTATTGTGGCTTATACTGCTTTCACTAATCTATACGTAGTTTTTATGTTTCTTTCCAGTATAGCTGTGTGTTTAACATATATGTCTGTGTGAATCACACACCAACACACACATGTGATCTAGTACTCAGTGACTGTGTGTTTTCTGTTTCTTCTTCTCAAAGAGGCTCAGTACAACTCTGAGTCACCATCCGTCATTTTTTTAATTAATTAATTTTTTAATTGAATGAAAATTGCTTTACAGACTTCTGTTGTTTTCTGTCAAACGTCAACATGAATCAGCCATACATATATATATATATATATCCCCTCCCTTTTGAACCTCCCTCCCATCTCCCTCCCCAACCCAACCATAGGTCGATACAGAGCCCATATTTGAGTTTCCTCAGCCATACAGCCATTCCCATTGGCTATATATTTTACATGAAGTAATGTATGTTTCCATGGTACATGGTACATACATCTCACCCTTTCCTCCCCTATCCCATGGCTATACATCTATCTTCTCTGTCTCTTCCTCCATTGCTGCCCTTTAATTAATTATTCAGTACCATGTCTGTAGATTCCATATATATGCATTGGAATACAATATTTCTCTTTCACTTTCTTACTTACTTCACTCTGTCTAAAGGACTCTAGGTTCATCCACCTCATCAGAACTGACTCAAATGTGTCCCTTTCTATGGCTGAGTAATCCCCCATTGTGTATATGTACCACAGCTTCTTTATCCATCCATCCGTCGATGGACATCTCGGTTGCATCCAGGTTCTAGCTATTGTAAGTAGTGCTGCAGAGAACAATGGATTACATGTGTCTCTTTCAATTTTTGTTTCCTCAGGGTATGTGCCTAGGAGTGGGATTGCTGGGTCATATGGTTGTTTTATCCTAGTTTTTTAAGGAATCTCCATACCGTCTTCCATAGTGGCTGTATCAATTTACATTCCCGTCAACAGTGCAAGAGCAATCCCTTTTCTCCACACCCTCTCCAGCATTTATTGTTTGTAGATTTTTTGATGCTGGCCATTCTGACTGGTGTGAGGTGATATCTCATCGTGGTTTTGATTTGCTTTCTCTAATAATGAGCAATGTTGTGCATCTTTTCATGCTTTTCTTAGCTTTCTGTATGTCTTCTTTGGAGAAATGCCTGTTTAGGTCTTTCTGCCACTTTTTGATTGGGCTGTTGGTTTTCCTAGAATTGAGTTGTGTGTGCTGCTTATATATTTTGGAAATGAATGCTTTGTCAGTTGTTGCATTTGCTATTATTTTCTCCCATTCTGAGAGTTGTCTTGTCACCTTGCTTCTAGTTTCCTTTGCTGTGCAAATGCTTTTAAGCTTAATCAGGTACAACATATTTACTTTTGGTTTTATTTCCATTCCTCTAGGAGGTGGGTCATAGAGAATCTTGCTTTCTTTTATGTCATTGAGTGTTCTGCCTATGTCTTCCTCTATAGGGAAAACAGTAAAGGGTTTTATAGTTTCTGGTCTTATATTTAGATGTTTAACCCATTATCTTTGTTTATGGTGTTAGGAAGTGTTCCAATTTTATTCATTTGCATGTAGCTGTCCAGTTTTTCCAGCACCATTTATTGAAGAGGCTGTCTTTTCTCCATTCTATATTCTTGCCTCCTTTGTCCAAAATAAGGTACCCATGTTGTGCATGGGTTTATTTCTGGGCTTTCTATCTTGCTCCATTGGTCTATATTTCTGTTCCTGTGCCAGTACCCTACTGTCGTGATGACTGTAGCTTTGTAGTGTAATCTGAAGTCAGGAAGGTTCATTCCTCTAGCTCCATTTTTCTTTCACAAGACTGCTTTGGCTATTTGGGGTCTTTTGTGCTTCCATATGAATTGGGGAATTTTTGTTCTAGTTCTGTGTAAAATGCCCTTGGTCATTTGATAGAGATCACGTTGAATCTGTAGATTGCATTTGGTAGTATTGTCATTTTCACAATATTGATTCTTCCTACCCTGGAACATGGAATATCTCTACATCTGTTTATGTCATCTTTGATTTCTTTCCTCAGTGTCTTATAATTTTCTGTGGACAGTTCTTTTGTCCTCTTAGGTAAGTTTATTCCTAGATATTTAAGTCTTTATGTTGCAATGGTGAATGGGATCAATTCCTTAATTTCTCTTCCTGATTTTTCATTGTTAGTATATGGAAATGCAAGTGATTTCTGCGTATTGATATTGTATCATGCAATGTTGCTAAATTCACTAATTAGCTCTAGCAATTTTCTGATACTAATTTTAGGGTTTCCTTTGTACAATATCATGTCAGCTGCAAACAGTGAGAGCTTTACTTCTTCTTTTTCCATCTGGATTCCTTTCATTGCTTTTGATTCTCTGATTGCTGTAGCTAGGACTTCCAGAACCATGTTGAGTAACAGTGCTGAAAGTGGACATGCTTGTCTTATTCCTGATCTTAGGGGGAATGTTTTCAGTTTCTCACATTGAGACATATGTTTGAGAATAATGAGACATTGAGAATAATGTTTGCCGTAGGCGTATCACATATGGCCTTTACTATGTTGAGGTAGGTTCCTTCTATGCACATTTTTTAAGAGTTTTAATCATAAATGAGTGCTGAATTTTGTCAAAGGCTTTTTTCTGCATCTCTTGAGATGATCATATGGTTTTTTTTTTTCAATTTGTTAATATGGTATATCACGTTGATCTATTTGCACATATTGAAGAATCCTTGCATTCTTGGAATAAACCCAACTTGATCATGGTGTATGAGTTTTTATGTGTTGCTAAATTCTATTTTCTAAAATTTTGTTGAGGATTTTTGCATTTATGTCCACCAGTCATATCGGCCTATAGTTTTCTTTTTGTGTTGTCTTTGCCTGGTTTTGGTATCAGGGTGATGGTGGCCTCACAGAATGAGTTTGGAAGTGTTCCTTCCTCTGAAATTTTTGGGAAGAGTTTTAGAAGGATAGGTATTAGCTCTTCTCTAAATGTTTAACAGAATTCTCATCTGAAGCCATCTGGTCCTGGTTTGTTTGTTTTTGTTTTTTTTTTGTTTTTTTTTTTTTGAGATTTTTAACACAGCTTCAATTTCAATGCTTGAAATTGGGTTGTTCATAATTTCTATTTATTCCTGGTTCAGTCTTTGAAGACTGAACTTTTTTAAGAGTCTGTCCATTTCTTCCAGGTTATCCATTTTATTGCCATATAGTTGTTCATAATAGTCTCTTATAATCCTTTGTATTTCTGCATTCTCTGTTGTAACCTCTCCTTTTTCATTTCTAATTTTGTTTACACTTGATTCTTCTCTCTTTTTTCTTGATGAGTCTGGCTAAAGGCTTGCCAATTTTGTTTTTCTTTTCAAAGAACCAGCTTTTAGTTTTATTAATCTTTACTTTTGTTTCTTTAGTTTCTTTATCACTTATTTTTGCTCTTATGTTTATGATTTCTTTCCTTCTGCTAATTTGGAGGGTTTTTGCTCTTCTTTTCCCAGTTGTTTTAGGTATAAATGTCAGTTGTCTATTTGATGTTTTTCTTGTTTCTTGAGGTAAGATTGCATTGCTATAAACTTCCCTCTTAGATCTGCTATTGCTGCATCCCATAGATTTTGAGTTGTCATGTTTTCATTGTCATTTTTTCTAGAAATTGTTTGATTTCTCTTTTTGTTTCCTCAGTAACCTGTTGGTTATTTAGAAATGTGTTGTTTAATCTCCGTGAGTTTGTGTTTCTTACAGTGTTGTTGTTTTTTTTTTCTTGTAACTGATATCTAGACTCACAGTGTTGTGGTCAGAGAAGATGCTTGATACGATTTCAATTTTCTTAAATTAACTGAGGTTTGTTTTGTGACCCAAGATATGGTCTATCCTGGAAAATGTTCCATGTGCACTTGAGAAGAAAGTGTTTTCTTCTGCATTTGGATGGAAGATCCTGAAGATATCAATGAGATCCATCTCAATTAATGTATCATTTAAGACTTGTGTTTCCTTATTAATTTTCTGTTTTGATGATCTGTCCATTTGGTGTGAGAAGGCTGTTAAAGTCTCCTACTATTATTGTGTTCCTCTCAATTTCTCCTTTTATGTCTGTTAGTGTTTGTCTTATGTATTGAGGTGCTCCTATGTTGGGCGCATAGATATTTGCAATTGTCATGTCTTCCTCCTGGATTGATGCCTTGATCATTATGCAGTGTCCTTCCTTATCTCTTGTAATCTTCTTTATGTTAAGGTCTCTTTTGTCTGATATAAGTGAAAGGTTGTTGCTGAATCATGCAAAGACACCGGGGTTCTTGGCCTCTGGAGAAGAATTCAATCCAGGGCCAGAGACGAGGCTGGATCACTCAGAGCTTTTGTGTAATAAAGTTTTATCAAAGTATAAAGGAGATAGAGAAAGCTTCTGACATAGACATCAGAAGGGGGTAGAAAGAGTCCCCCCTTGCTAGTCTTAGCACTGGAATTATATACTCTCAAATTAGTTATTACAGTGAATCAAAAGAATGTCTAAAGGTTGTAAAGACCTCAGCAGACCTACTCCCATGATTTACATTTTGAGATAACAGAATTAGCCAGAAGGTTTTTTTCAGAGACTGTCTTCAAGCAGGATACATTATTGTTATATAATCCTAAGGAATGTAGAGGGGGCGAAAATTTCTTCCTCCTTGAGAATTCCAAACCCCCCTCTCCATGGGGACCCCTAGACTTCTTATCAACCTGCCTAGGAATTGACTCTCTCATGAGGATTGCTTTGCCAGCTTTCTTTTGCTTCCCATTTGCATGGAATATATATTTCTATCCTCTCACTTTCAGTCTACATGTGTCTTTAGGTCTGAAGTGGGACTCTTGTAGACAGCACATATATGGGTCTGATTTTTTTATTCATTAAGCCAGACTGTGTTTTTTGGTTGGAGCACTTAATCCATTTACATTTAAAGTAATTATTGACATATATGTTCCTATTGCCATTTTCTGAATTGTTTGGGGTTGATTTTGTCGGTTCTTTTTCTTCTTTTTTATTTCTTGACTATATAAGTCCCTTTAACATTTGTTGTAAAATTGGTTTGGTGGTACTGGTTTTTCTTAACTACTGCTTGTCTGAAAAGATTTTTTTTTTCTCCATCAATTTTGAATGAGATCCTTGCCGGGTACAGTAATCTTCACTGTGGATTTTTCCCTTTCAGTACTTTAAATATACCCTGCCATTCCCTTCTGGCCTGCAGAGTTTCTGCTGAAAGATCAGTCATTAAGCATATTGGGTTTCCCTTGAATATTACTTGTTGCTTCTCCCTTGCTGCTTTTAATATCCTTTCTTTGTGTTTAGTCTTTACTAGCTTGATTAATATGCGTCTTGTCATGTTTTTTCTTTGGGTTTATCCTGTATGGGACTCTTTATATCTCTTGGACTTGACCGACTATTTCCTTTTCCATGTTGATGAAATTTTCAACTACAATCTCTTCAAAAATTTTCTCACAGCCTTTGTTTTTCTCTTCTTTTGGGGGACCCATATAATTCAAATGCTGGTGGATTTGATATTGTCCCAGAGGTATCTGAGACTGTCCTCGGTTCTTTTCATTCTTTTTACTTTATTCTGCTCTTCCGAAATTCTTTCTACCATTTTCTCTTCCAGCTCACTGATTTATTCTTCTGTTTCAGATATTCTGCTATTGATTCCTTCTACAGTATTTTTAATTTCAGTAATTTTGTTGTTTGTCTCTGTATGTTTATTGTTTAGTTCTTCTAGATCATTGTTAATTGATTCTTGCATTTTCTCCATTTTGTTTTCAAGGCTTTTGATCATCTTTACTATCATTATTCTGAATTCCTTTTCAGGTAGTTTGCCTATTTCCTCTTCATTTATTTGGATTTCTGTGTTTCTAGTTTTTTTCCTTCATCTGTGTAGTATTTTTCTGCCTTTTCATTATTTTTTTAAACTTATTCTGTTTGAGCTGTCCTTTTCTCAGGCTTCAAGATTGATTCTTTCTTCCTTTTGGTTTCTGCCCTCCTAAAATTAGCCCAGTGGTTTGTGTAAGCTTTGTATAGGGTGAGAGTTGTGCTGAATTTTTGTTTATCTGTTTGCTTTTCCTCTGCTGGGAAAAGTCAAGTGAGGTTGTAATCCTACCTGCTGATGATTGGGTTTGTATTTTTGTTTTGTTTGTTGTTTAGATGAGGCGTCCTGTACAGGGTGCTACTGGTGGTTGAGTTATGGTGGGTCTTGTATTCAAGTGGTCTCCTTTATGTGAGTTCTCACACTTTGATGCTCCCTAGGGTTAGTTCTCTGGTAACCTAGGGTCTTGGAGTCAGTGCTCCCACTCCAAAGGCTCAGGGCTTGATCTCCGGTCAGGAAAAAAAAATTCCACAAGTGGTTCATTACGGCATTAGGTAAGATTAAAACAAATATCTAAAAAGGAGAAACCAAAGATGAACCACAGACAAATGGAAGTTGCAAAATCAGGCAAATAATAATCAAAATGAAGGAATATGCACATATACATATATACCCACGAGCAAAGTCAAAACAGTCCAACAAAAATAAAGTACAATAGACTGACCTGGAGAACAAAGGAAATAAAAAAGTATATTTACCAAAGAAGAACAAAACTAATTAAAGCAGAAAGTGGGGGGAAGAAAAGCTAAAGCAAGGTGCCAAGTGGGGAATGAAGCAATGAAAATAAAACTAACAAATATGTTTAGAGGAAAGGAAAGAAAGAATAGATGAGCAAAGTTAAATAGAGGTAGATGAAGAAGATTTATATATATTAAAGATTAACTGCAAGGGGGAAATAACAGTAGGAAAGTCAAGCAAAGGAATAAATGTACAAAAAATATAATAAGTTTAAAAAAAATTAAATTGACGAAGAGAGGGAAAAAAGGAAAACTCCACGGAACTGCAAAAGCTCAACATAGAGGCAGAGGTTTATAACAGCAATAAAAAATGGGACTGAATATACAAAGCTACGTATACATCCAAAAGCAAAATCAGTTCAACAAAATAAAGCACAATAGATTGACCGAGTGAACAAAGGAAACCAAAAATTATGTCTATCAGAGCAAAACTAACTAAAACACAAACTGGAAAAGAAAACTTAAGCGAGGTGCCAATTGGGGGTACAGCAATGAAAATAAAATTAACAAATATTTTGAGAGGAAAGGAAAGAAAGAGAAGAAAGAAAGAATAGATGTGCAAAGTTAAATAGAGGTAAATGAAGATTTTTATACTTTAAAGATTTAACTGCAAGGGGAAAAGAAGAGTAGGAAAAGCAAACAAAGGAACAAATGTAGAAAAATAATAATAGCTTTTAAAAATTTAAATTTAAAAAAGAGAAAAAATCAAAGGAAAACTCTCCAGAACTGCTAGAGCCCAACATAGAGGCAGAAGTTTATAACACCAATAAAAAATATGACTGAGAAAAAGGGAACAAATAAACCTCAAAAGCTTACTTAGATTTCATAGTGCCAATAAAATTGACAGCTACAATGGAGGGGGAAATAAAACGAGAAGGAAAAAAAAAGAAAAGAAAAGAATCCAAAGGAATCTACAGAACAAGTCAAAAAACAAGAATAATAAGTGCTTTCCCTGAGTGATTGCTGTCAGAGTCTTCTCCCTCGCTAGGAGTCACAGTCTGCCACCCCTCCCGAGGATGCGCTCCAGCACTGCTCATCTCTGGACCTGCTGTGGGGGCGGCTCAGATTCTTATCTGGTTCTGCTCCTCTGTGTTCTTGCCTCCAGTGTCCACAGCTATCAGACCACTGCATTTTCTCTTGTGGAAACTCTCAATGAGCTTTTATGTACTCCATAGCCATGGAGAATGTAATCTGCCTAGCTGACCTTGTGGGTTTAATCTGCACCTTGTGCAGCTGCTGGGAAGGTTTCGGGTTTTCTTCCTCAGCCACACTAAACCTGGGCTTCAACTGCGCTTTTATTTCCACCTCTGCATCTGGGTCATCCTCTGGGGTTTGCTCCGGAGGCTGCAGTGGAGGACTTGGGTTTGCCCCTGTGAGGGCAAGTGTGGAGGTGGTGTAGCTGATTGCATCGCAGCCGGTCTGGCAGCACCAGGTACTCAGGGGAGTTGGTGGCTAGGGCAGCAGGAAACATAGTGCTCCAGAAGGATATGAAACCAGTATTGACCAATATGTTCCAGTATTCTTGCCTGGAGAACTCCCCTCCCTGACAGAGAGGCCTGGCAGGCCACAAACTGCGTGATCACAAAGAGCTGGGCACTAACGAAGCGACCCTGCGCACAGAGATGCAAGACTTGTTGGCCTGTGGCAGCTCTGCCCCAGTGAGAGCTGAGCGTGAATGGGGCACAGCTGCTTGGCTTGTGGGGACCCTGGCAGCACCAAGTGTGCAGGGACATGGGCTGCACGCGCTGCAGGAGCTATGGCCCTATCAGAGTCTCATTTGGAGCCTCTTGTAGCTGATGATCAGAAGGCCTCTTTGGCCAGTCTTCCTCCACGGCTCCACTCATTCAGGCACTTAGAGGGCTCCCTTACCCGGGGTCTTCCTCTGCTGTTTGGCTTGTCGGGCACATAGAGGGGCCCCCTGCCTGGGGTCCTAATCTGTAGATCAGCGTGTCAGGCACTTAAAGGGGCACCCTGGGTGGGGTCCTACTCTGTAGTTCAGTGCATCAGGCATTTGATGGGCCACTCTATTATTCGGCTGCCAATGCTGGTGTATGGGGGGAGAGAGGCTATTGTGACGGCTCCATCCCTTACACGTGACTCAGCAGCATCACTTTGCTTCCAGGGCTGCCCAGCTTTCCTCCACAGGCATTTCTTACCACAGTCTCCTCCCTCACATCCCCTCAACCTGTCTCTCGACCATTAACAGCAGCCCTCACCCTGGGATTGATCCACAGTCCCTAAAGTCCAGCTCCCAGTCACTGCACCTTCCAGGGGATCTGCGTTCCTGTCTAGGATATGTATGGCTGTGGCAAGGACTGATTCTTATTCCATTTAGGCTGCCACAGATCAGCTGTTTCACTCTCAGCCTTAAATGTTTCTCCTCCAACTCAGACAACCGCTTCAAGGTGGAGACGAGACCCCTGCTTCAGTTCCCCCACCCGCCGAGGGCAGGTCCAGTCCTATGAACACTCCTGTTTTTCCCCCTAGTTCCTTCATCCTACCAAATTATGCGTGGGTCTATATATCTTTTCTGTTGGTCAGGTACCGCTGCCCGTCTCAGCAGGTGTTCTGCATGCACTTCTTTGTCAGAAGGTGTATTCCTGATGTATGGGTGGATAGAGACGTGCTCCACGTCCACCTACACTACGCCATCTTGTTCTCTCCCTATTAAATTTAATTTTTATTGAAGTAGGGATATTTTATACACACACACACATGCAGACACATAATATGCAAATGGCACCACCCATATGGCAGAAAGTGAAGAAAGACTAAAGAGTCCCTTGATGAAAGTGAAAGAGGAGAGCTAAAACTTGACCCAAAACTCAACATTCTGAAATCTAAGATCGTGGCATCTGGTCCCATCACTTCATGGCAAATAGATGGGGAGACAATGGAAACAGTAAATAATTTATTTGGGGGGGCTTCAAAATCACTGCTGATGGTGACTGCAGACATGAAATTAAAAGACACTTGCTCCTTGGAAGAAAATCTATGACCAAACTAGACAGCATATTATAAAGCAGAGACATTACTTTGCCCACAATGGTCTGTCTAGTCAAAACTATGGCTTTTCCAGTAGTCATATATGGATATGAAGAGTTGGACTATAAAGAAAGCTTTGTGCTGAAGAACTGATGCTTTTGAACTGTGGTGTTGGAGAAGACTCTTAATGGTCTTAAGGATTGTTAAGACTCTTTTGGACTGCAAGGAAATCAAACCACTCAATCCTAAAGGAAATCAGTCCTGGATATTCATTGGAAGGACTGGTTCTGAAGCTGAAACTCCAATACTTTGGCCACCTGATGTGGAAAACCGACTCACTGGAGAAGACCCCGATGCTGGGCAAGATTGAAGGCAGGAGTAGGAAGAGATGACAGATGATGAGATGGTTGGATGGCATGACCAACTCGATGGATGTGATTATGAAAAAACTCTGGAAGTAGTTGATGGACAAGAAAGCCTGACTTGCTGCAGTCCGGGGAGTCCCAAAGAGTCAGAGATGACTGAGACACTGAACAGAATTGAACTGATAGACATTTACAGTATGGCCAGTCTTTTGAATCACTCAACACACACACATAATTGCCTAGTGAGGTCAGTCAAGGTGGTTCCATCTGACCTCAACTTTCTTGAAGTCCACACTCCATTCTGAGCTTATCTGGATCATTCATACGGGGAAATACAGAGGTCCTCAGGAGGACTTTTCCATTTTCACCTGAGAGGAAGGGGAGCTCAGCTGAGATGGGAGGTGGGCAGCAGGGGGGCTATGGAGAACAGAGACCCTGGGCTCAGAAAAGTGGACCTGCCCTGGGATCTGTCTCCAACCCATCTGGTTGGCCCAATGCTTTCCCACCCTATACTTTCCAGCCATGTAAATTCAGAAGGCTCCCGTGGGGATCCTGGGATGACCAGGGTTAGTGTGACCATCGCCTAATAGAGCTATTAAATGAAATTCCTCTTCAAGCCCCAGGGTAAAATCCAACCCTGGGCAGTGGGAGCTCACTGCTCTCCCTCACGCAGGGCTGAGGTCTCAGCGAAGGCAGAGCATGTTCGCAAAGAAGATGAGGCTTCTTCCAGAGCAGATGGGGTCTTCTCCTCTTCCTGGTGACAGCTCCTCAAGGTGAGGGTCTCAGGTCAGACATGGGTTTGTGGGGATGGCTGTGACTGGGGTAACTGACAAAGCCTGATTCTCCTTGTCCCCAGGTGTCTTCTCTCAGGGGGAGCTGCAGATCCTGTCTAGGACTAGTGAAGCTCTAGCGGACACATTTCCTCACCTGTGCTATTCATAGCTGTGGTTACTCCATCACCAGTGGACATGACTGTAGCTTTTTCTGTCTGGCGCCAGGGTAGGGCTGCTGTGGATGGGGAAATACACAACACAGGGACACTCACTACAAACCGTCTCTCGAGAGCCGCACAAACATATCCCGGAACACATCCAAGAAGCAGTGATCTCTGCCACTGAGCTCTGTGGCCACCAAGGGAACAGCCATGTATTACTGGGTGAGACACACAGGCGTGTGAGCCCAGACACACACCTTCCTGCAAGGAGGCAGGAGGGGCTGGTTTCAGGGCCCTCAGAGCCCTCAGGACCCCCAGGGCACCCTCAGCGTGCACCGGGTCCAGCCTCAGCACCACCTACATGTGGAGGATGAGTCTGCTCTCCTGCCACAGTCTGTGGTTTCCTCTCCATCTCTATTTTCCATGGAGCCCCCTATAGTTATAACTAATTGCCAACAACTCAAATTGAGAACCTTTGCAATAATAGGAGGACTCGTTCTCACCTCACCACGGCCAAAGGGTCATGAGGACACGTTCTCACCTCACCAAGGTCACAGGGTCATGAGGACACGTTCTCACCTCACCAAAGGCACGGGGTCTTGAGGACACATTCTCACCTCACTAAAGGCACAGGGTCATGAGGACACGTTCTCACCTCACCAAAGGCACGGGGTCATGAGGACACGTTCTCACCTCACCAAAGGCCACAGGGTCATGAGGACATGTCCTCACCTCACCAAAGGCCACAGGGTCATGAGGAAACGTTCTCACCTCACCAAGGCCACAGGATCACCTGTGGAGGGAGAAACGACTGTCAGTGTCACCAGGTGACACCTGAGGAGGGCCAGGGAACACAGGGAGTCTCTTCCAGTCAGACTCAGAAGATAGACCTCAACAGGAATCCCAGATGGGCCAGCACACTGCACGCATGTTATATAAGAAAACTTGATTTTACGGGATTCTTTAGGAACATAGAGAAGAAAACAAGTGGTCTACAAACGATTTTAATTTCCAACTGAGTTCTCTGTCACATCCCCATCCAGACTCATATTTCTCATCAGGAATGGTTGAAGGTGTCAGGATAACTCTTGTTCCCACACTCGGTGTCTTCCGTCCACTAAAGTGCATGCTGCACATCCCACTCATTAAATTCCAGAAAAAAAAAAATGTGAGGTGAGGTCATGAGCATGATGACTCACCTGATATGGGGTGGGAAGAGGGAGTGGGGGGCAAGGGAAGAAGACTCACAGAGGGTCCAGAGGGGGACATTTGGTGAGAAGGGTTTGCTCACTGTTGTGATTGTCTGGATGAGCAGGTATGTCATATATTCAAATGCAAATGTCCTGAAAATGCACCTGTGTGAACCCTGGGTCACCAGACATTCTCCAGGAAACACTAGAATGCAACAGGCTCTCACATGTTCTCACTACAAGAAAGGGTCCTGCAGACCTCTCTAGGCATATCCCACTCTGTCATGGAGCAGGCTCAGGGGAAAACTTTGGTCCAGGATGAGTATCACAAGCCCAGGCACTAGGGCTCACACCTACCAGATACAGTCTCTTGGACACATTGCACAGTCCTTGATGATTCTGCTTGTGATTTTACATGTGATCCATGTAAATGCATTAACATTCAAACCTAAGTGCTTTATTTATTTATGTGTGCAAAAATGAAAAAATATGATGAGCTTTGAAGTTCTCCCAAGATATGGCCACGTAATAGAACAATATCTTGCCAAATCTTGTAGCAGCCAACGCACTACCCAGTATACTCACAGGTGCAATGGGGCACTTCCTCCTGTGTCAGTGTCCAAACCCACATCCAGCTACATAGTCAGGAGACAAGCAAATAGCATCCTCCCTCTGCTGATGAAAACCTGCCCAGCCCTGACCCTGCAGCTCTGGGAGTGGAGCCCCAGCCCCGGGATCCAGGTGCTCCCATTCAGGGATCAGGACTGCACACAGACCACTCAGCATGGACTTTGGACTGGGCGGGGTTGTCCTTGTCGTGATTTTACAAGGTGATTGATGGAGAACAAGAGATCCCGAGGATGGCAGTGGATGTGAGTGAGGGAATCAGTGGGTGTGTGACAGCCTCGTGACCAGGATGTCTCCGAGTTTGCAGCTGTCCTGTGTGAGGAAGAGCTGGTGGAGTCTGCTTGGTGCAGCGCGGAGAGGGGAGGGGTGACTGAGACTCTCCTGCGCAGCCTTTGAACACACCTTCAGTCATTACTGCATGGCCTGGGCCCGCCAGCATCCAAGGGAGGGCCTGGAGTAAGTTGGATCTGTCTATCCTGGTAGTGGCAGCACCTACCATGCAGACTCTGTGAAGGGCCGACTCACCAATTCCAGAGACAGTTCCAAGAACACAGCTCTCTGCAAAGGAACAACCTGAGAGCAGAGGACACGGCCATGTATCACCGCGCAAGACACAGTGCGGGGGAGGCAGCGTGAGCCCAGACACCAGCCTCCCTGCGTGGGGCTCCGTGACCACCAGGGGGCACTCAGGACCCACCGAGTACAATGCTGAGCCCAGGAGCAGCTGCACGGGGGCTGGGGGAGTCTGTGGTTAGAACCCCCGCATTAACTCTCCTGCCCTCATCTCTACCAGAGGCCCTCTGCTCTATGCTAGTCTGTCGTTACTGGGGTTTGTTTTTCTTCCAGAAAACGATATTGTTATTTATGAATTTTCTTCTATTTCTTGAAGGAGTTCCAACAACACCGTAGTTATCAAAGTTCATAGTTATCATAGTTCAAAGTTCAAAGGTATCATAGTTATCAAAGTTATCAAGAAATTCTTGAACCTGGTGACTGTCCGGAGAAGGCCCAGGGGATTGTAAAACATGTAGAAGCTACTGCTATTCTTTGTTTTTGCAGATGTGAAAGGAAGAGCCGCTGCCTGCAGCTTTCTGTCAAGGGCACAAAGTGTCTGAATCCTTCAGCTTGCAGTGGGATAGGCTCTGATGACAGAGGGCCCAATACCGCACATGCAATGACCTCATTGCTCACGGATTCCATCTTTTTAAATTCAGGCACTCGGTATTTGCCTCCCGAAAGGAAAATGCTTATTTTATTGACTGTTTTTCATGGACGTTTACAATGCGGCCAGTACTAAAACCACCCCAAATCACACATACATTTCCTCCTGAAGTCACTCAAATCTATGCCTTCTTGTTTCAACTCCTATTGTGTAAATTAGTGTCTTTTGTGGTCAACTAATGTCATGTTTTTTTAAATTGTCATGCTATTACTTGACAGTTTGCCTGTTTATAGCAGTCCCATCATATCCTGAAGTACAGACTAGAGTCCTTAACACATGATGCTGTGTGCTGACTTAAGTAGAAAACATCAATGACAGATAAGCTTCATTCATGTACAAATTATACTTCTGGGGATGTGATCTTGAAACTAACGTCAAATATGAATATGACTTTGAGACAAGGATTGCAAATCTCACTTTTGTTATTTGAGGCAGCCTTGAAACTTCGCTCAGTGCCAAATATAGATGGTAAGACAGAGATTTATGGCCAAAAAACACTGGTAAGCAGACTAGATGGGAAATGACTATGAGAAGACTTCCAGTTCAGGGGTATCTAGCTGCACTGTCTCCAGAGAATTCTTGGTAAAGGCGATCATACAATCATATATCACCTGGAAGAGAGCAGGTATAAAGGGTTGCATTAAAGATTGAGGGTGATCAGAAGTCAAGGGTAAGAATTCTCACTAACCCGACTTTTCAGGTGTCTTGATAAAACCAGGCAAAGATGGACACAGTAAAGTATTTCAAAAAGCCTGACTTATATAGTCAAGTGGTCCTTGTCACATTCAAAGTCAGTGTTTTTTTTCTGTCTTCACTGCCATAATTCTCTGAAAGTCAAATGTTTAATCAAAAAGCACATGAAGTTATTCTGTTTGTTTCTCCTCTTGCTGGCATCTCCCATCTGTGAGCATCTCTCAGGTCTGAGGCATGTGGAATTATGGGGTGATGTCCGTGAAGTGGGTGTCTCATAGTTTCTCCTTCCCCAAGTATTTCTGAACTGGAGTCGTTTTTCATGGATTCAGTCAGGCCTGTGTTGCCCCGTCAATCATAGAACCAGCTGCATAGAATTACTTCTTCATGACAACTTGTTTTTAAATTTAGGTGACCACCCAAGTTATTAGTTATCTAGTATCTAATAAAATAAGTTTATAAATTGGTATATAAACCATACAATTTATAAACATTTCATGGCATGAATGGTTCTACTGTTGAACTTCAAATCTTTCCTCCACTATCACAAAGATCTGCAAGTCCTGTTTTTCTGGAGTCCAATCCTGTCCTGTTTAAGGCAACATTTTTCACATGAGCAGTCAGACTAATGTTGTACATATGGAAATGATGTCAAGGTATCACCAGAGTGATATTGTCCCCCAGGGTACATTTGTCAAAGTTTGAAGGCAAGATTGTTTCTAACACATGGGAGAGGTGCTATAAGTACCTAGTAATCTAGTTGGGAAAGTCCATGGGTGCTTCCAGACATCCTACAATGCACAGGACAGCACCCACAGCACAGGAATATCTAGCCTCAAATATTGATAACGATGAGGAACTCTGAATTAAAACCTCATATCTGAGGACTTCTTGGTAGTCCAGTGGCTAAGAGTCTGCCTTCCAACGCAGGGGATATAAGTGCATCCCCGGTCACAAAGGTAACATCCCACATGCCAAGGGGCGACGAAGCCTGTACACCGCAGCTAGAAAGCAGAGCCCACCCTGCAAGTGGAGAACCCGCACGTTGAATTGGAGAGCCACGTGACAACTAGGACACAATGCTGCCACAGAAAGAAAGGAGAGAAAGAAAGAATAAACCATTAGAAAGACCTGGTGTCTGGTCAAATGTCACTAAAATGCTGAACTGCAGAAGGCATATTGCTGGGCTTAAATTACTCTAAGTGGTAAAGTGAAATACAAAAACCCTCTGAAGTTCTGTGCACTCAGAGACACCAGTACACACTCCTCTATGTGTATTTTTGGGATATGAGCAGTGAGGGAGCTGAGCATGGACCCAACAGGAGAATGGGGTTGGGGAGGTCTTGGAGGAGACCTGGGACTAGGGAGGGAGCTCTACATTGTCTGCATGGAAAGTGCAGCCTGAAGCCCAGCTCTGGTTTGGTCCAACCGGAATCATGAGGAACAAGGCTGGGCCAAAGCAGACGTTATTGTCTTAATATTTACAACTTCGCCCCTGTGGGTGTATAGAAAATAACTGCTTCAGAATTTTGCTTTGGAATGATAGTTTAGCTCACAGGTAACAAATAGATTTAAAACACATGATGCATATATCAAAAATTTCATTTACTTTGGGTCTAGAATTCTTTTACCTGTAATTTTTCAAACAATATTAATATATACAAAATATATTGTCATAAAAATGACTTCAACTTCACCAGAGAGAGTCCAAACTGTGAACTTTTTCCCATCAATAGAGCACTACAGCCAGGAAAGGTCCTTACTGGCTTTCAGAAACAGCCACTGAAACTGGAAAATCTGTTGATCAGGTAAACTTCCAGAGAAAATCTGAAGCAAAAGGGGGAAGTGGAAAAAAGTTAATAAAATAAATAAGATAAAACAAACAGGAACTTCAACTTTGTCCAACTAGAAGACCAGAAGGGGGAGCGCTTATGCCTGACAATGATAGCAGAAACCGACAGAAAGGACAACGCCTCTATTTTCCCTACAAAAACTCACTCAATAAGAGATTGTCAAAATAAGCTGGTGAAAAAGCACGGTCTCTGGGTACGCTATAGCCCTCAAAACTTCCTTTTCTCTCAATAAATATTTACTTCTGCATCACTGCTGGAAGTTTTCTTGTGTTTCCCGTTGTTGCAGACCCCAAATTGCAATTCTTTGTTGATTCCCAAGAAGCTTAATTTTCTGAAATAACTAACTGGCAGTCTCCTTGGTTCAGGTCAACACTGGTCTTAGCCTCCCTGCTACTTTGTGTGTTTTCTCCTGCAATTACTCAGCAGGTCACTGAGAAAGACATCTGTGCCAGAAACGTTCTTCATAAACTGCCACATCTTCACCAGCTGGTATATCCCCTGCCCATCAGGAGCACAGAGCTGAAATTCATTTCTTTCCGTCTCTTGCAGACTAGCTGTTGGCCACACTCTCTGTTATAAACAAGCATTTTCCAGGAATGACTGTGAAGTGACAATCACAAGAGAAGGGAGGTGGCTGGCAAAGAAACGCTGAACTGGTGGGCATACCATCACCAGTGTTTGTAATGAGACTAGATTTTCCAGGCTCCATGGAAGAGGGTGGAATGGATGGGATGTAAGAACCAGTTTTCCCTTCTTCTGAGTTCTGTGACCACCGAGGACACAGCCGTGTATTACCGTGTGAAAGACACAGAGAGGGGGATTCAGTGTGAGTCCAGACACACACCTCCCTGCAAGGACGCAGGCGGTGCTCAGAGCCCAAGACCAGTGACAGATCCAGGGTGACTGGGCAGGTGCTTCCCCTTGAGTCAACAAGTTCCTTCAGCTCCCAGTTCCCGGCTGTCCTCAGGGACATTTCTGGCTGTGTTGTTTCTGGGTCTGATGGGCACACGCTCTCCACAACCTCTAACGTCCACAAACACTCTGTGAGAATGTGTACTCTGCTCTGCTTAGTCTGTGTGTGTGTGTGTTTAATGCCTAAAAAAAAAGAAAAGTCAAGTTGGACTTGGTCTATCATATTTTTCAGGATATCTGTTGCATTATTGATTTTCTCTCTGAATGATCTGTGGGTTGATGTTGGTGGGGTGTAAAAATCTCCTCTTATTATTGCATTGCAACTAATTTCTCCCTTTGTGTCTGGCAGTATTTGCTTTATATATGTAGATGCCCCTATATTGTATGCATATATGTTAAAGTGTTTCATATTCTCATTTTTTGATTCTTTTATCATTGCATAGTGTTCTTCTTTGTCTTTCCTAAGGCACTTTGGTTATAGTCTATTTGTCTGATAGGAATGTTGCTGCACCTGCTTTCTTCCCATTAAGATCTGCAAGAAAAAGCTTTCTTAATTCTTTGTTATTCGATCTATGTGTCTCTCAACTTAAAATGGGTCTAGTGGGTGCAGTCTATTATAGGCTCTTATTCTATTATCTGATCCGCTTCTACGTTTTTTGATGAGAGAACTTAGTTCATTGACAACTAAAGTAATTGGTGATAAGTATTGTCATTTTACAGCTTCCTTTGTGACTCAGCTGGTAAAGAATCCACCTGCATTGCGGGAGACCTGGATTCAATCCCTGGGTTGGGGAGATCCTCTGGAGAAGGGAAAGGCTACCCACTCCAGTATTCTGGCCTAGAGAATTGTCCATGGGGTCGCAAAGAGTTGGACATGACTGAGCGACTTACACTTTCACTTTCATTGTCATTTTAAATCTTGCTTTTTGGGTTGATTTTCTATTTTTCTATGGTGCTTTCATCTCTTTTTTTCTTTTGTGGTTTGTTAATTTTGTTTTGCATTATCATTTTGTTCTTTCTTTTTGATATCTGTCAATCCATGATGTTTTTGATTTGCAGCATTCATGGTTTTCTAGTATGCTATCCCATAAACATATCTATTATATTTAGACCGGTAGTCATATAAACTCAAGCATATCCTAAAAGATGTGTGTTTTCTTACTCTCCTTCCTCACATTTAATTTTTATTTTGATGTCCTACCTTATATCTTCGTGTATATCTTTTTGCTCTTTGTAGTACTTATAATCACTTTCACATATTCTAATTTTTAAATTATGTATACTGTCATATTTAAGAGATTTTTCAAACCTTTTATGGATTTGCCTTTCCTAGTCTGATTTGCTTTTTCCTATAAGTTGTTGCTTCTTTTTTGTTTACAGAAAAATTAATATTTATGAACATTTTAGTACTGCTGTATTTTTTTCTTTCATTTTTTGCCTGTCTGAAAAGTTTTTTATCTCTCTTTCTCTTCTACATAATAATCTTGTGGACAGAGGCTGCTGACTTTCACTCCCTTCTGACCTGCACAATTTCTATAGAAAAATCAGCTGATAGCCTTCTCAGTTGCCTGGCAACTGACTGTCATCTCTTGTGCTGTCAGGATCCTCTCTTTATCTTTAACTTTAGTCCTTCTCATTATGATGTGTCTTGGAGTGGGTCTGTTTGAATTCAGTTTCTTCAAGACTCTTTGTGCTTCCTGTGCCTAGGTATATGTTTTCTTCTTTAGGTTTTCCAAGTATTCAGTCATAGTTTCTTTGAATACATTTTCAATTTCCTATTCTCTTTCTTCATAATCTGGGATTGCATTATGCATAAGTTGGCATGCATTTCATTATCCCAAATATCTCATGTGTTGTTTCATCTTTGGCGGGGGCGGGGAGTGGTGGGGGGGAGTCGTTTTGCTGTTTTGATTGGCTGGTTTCCATTATTCCACCTTCCAGATCACAAATGTGATCTTCTGAATGATTTAGTTTGCTATTCACTACCTTGAGATTCAGTTTTTATCTTGGTGATTAAGCTGTCTACTTCTGATTGGCTCTCTTTCTAGTTTCTAATGAGTGACCCACATTTTTTATCAATAGTCTTTCTTAATTCCCTTAGAGTTTTTGTCACCACTTTTTTGAACTTGGGGTCTGGTAGACTGGATGAGTCTGCTTCATTGGTTCTTTCAGGACATTTCTCTCAGTTATAGTAATTGGGAATTGTTTCTCTGCTTTTTCACGTTACTTGTGAATTTAGTTCAAACGGTTTTCTGCTGTGATCTCTAAGGGTTATGTTTATGAAGAGGTGAGCATGTATAGATTGTGAGAGACCAATATTTATGGTGTGAGGGCTGTTTTTCTATGGATGCTTTCCGCATCTTTCCTCATGATGCGCTGCCCCTTGTTCCTTTGATAGGAGTGTGTTCCTGTCAAAGTGTGTCCCTTTGACAGGAAGTTGTGGCAACAAGAGCCTTGCTGGCTGTTCAACAGGGCTCCTTTTGGCTCTGTGGCTGCCATAGCCCTGTTGGGGGCAGGGTATCCTCTCCAGTGTTGGAGTAGAATCCCCCAGATCCAGACCTAAGTTGTGGTGTGTTCCCTCTGGGAAAGGAACCAGTGCATGCTGTTTCCCATGAGCTGTCTGCCATGATGTGTTATTTTGCAATCCTGCCTGTCTCCTAGTGTGTGCATCCTCTGAGTTCACTGTTGCTGGCGCTTCCCGGAGGGGCTGAATGCATTGTAGGAATCCCTGTAATTGACTCAGAGGTACCTCAGGCAGGCATGCACAGTCCCAGTCTCTCGACCTGCTGGCTGGGTAATGTGCTAAAGCCATCTTCCTGCACCTCTTTTGGGAGTAGCTGTAATCAGCCCAAATGTCAGCCCTGCTTCTCTGAACAGGCCCACAAATTTGCCAAACTCTGGCAGCCAGAGCCATCACTCTATGAGCAGACCAACAACAGGGCTCCTATTTCGTGCCCACACTCTGTCCTGCACACACCTCAGTTTCAACCCGAGCCCCACTCACTGTTTGTGAGGGTTTGCTGCTGTGAGCCAAGAGCTACACCAGGATTCATGACCTTCAGAGGAGCACATTTCAATCTGGGGCCAGAGACAAGGCTAGATCCCTTGCAGGTTTTGTGTAACAGGGATTTATTAAAGTATAAAAAACATAGGGACAGCTTCTGACATAGACATCAAAAGGGGGCAGAAAGAATGCCCCCTCACTCTTTTTTAGCAAGGTGTTTTATGTCTGTTTCAGTTCAGTTCAGTGCTCAGTCATGTCTGACCCTTTGTGACCCCACGGACGGCAGCATGCCAGGCTTCCTTGTCCCATCACCAACTTCTGGCGCTTGCTCAAACTCACATCCATCGAGCTGGTCATGCCATCCAACCATCACATCCTCTGTCGTCCCCTTCTCCTGCTGCCTTCAGCTTTTCCCAGCATCAGGGTCTCTTCCAACGAGTCAGTTATTCACATCAGGTGGCCAAAGTATGGGAGCTTCAGCTTCAGGATCAGCACTTCCACTGAATATTCAGGAATGATTTCCCCTTGGATTGGCTGGTTGGATCTCCTTGCAGTCCAAGGGGCTCACAAGAGGCTTCTCCATCACCATAGTTCAAAATCATCAACTCTTTGACACTCAGTTTTCTTTATAGTCCAACTCGGACATCCACACAGGACTACTTCAAAACCATAGCTTTGACTAGATGGACTTTTATCGGGAAAGAAATGTCTCAAAATCCACTACAATATTGTAAAGTCATTAGCCTCCAACTAATAAAAATACATGGAAAAAAAAAAAGAAATGTCTCTGCTTTTTAAAATGCTGTCTAGGTTGGTCATAGCTTTTCTTCCAAGGAGTAAGTGTCCTTTAATTTCATATCTGTAGTCACCATCTGCAGTGATTTTGGAGGCCAAGGAAATAAACTTTGTTACAGTTTCCTGAGGAACCTCCTCCTGGGGACGGTGACCTGCAGTGCTTGTGGTCCCCACGTAAGAGGGAGCCATGGGGGAGACACTAGGTAACGTGACTCACGTTCTAGTCCATGTTACTCTGCTGACCATGGTTCCAGTTCCTGCACATGCAGGGCTCCAATCAACACGCACGCATTCCCTTTCACTCCACAGGTCAGAGTCTGAAATCAGTTTCACTGGATTGGAATCCAGGTGTGGCAGGACCACACACACCTCAGTCTCTCACGGAGCGCTGTGGTCTGAATGCTTCTGTGCCCCCAGAATTCATGTTTGGAATTCCTGTGCACCTAGGATAATGATGTTAGAATCAGGGTCTTTGTCCGGTGCTTAGGTCATGAGAGTGAAGTCTCCATAAATGGGGTTTGATTTGCTCTAAGAATCCCCAGAGAACATGCTTGCCCCCCTCTGCCTGGTGGGGACCCCAAAGGAAGGTGCCTGGTGTGAACCAGGAAGGGGGCCCTCACCAGAAGGCAGCCTCACTGGTGCCCTGACCTGGGGCGTCAAGCCTCTAGCATTGCAGGAAATAAAGGCTTATTTACAGACCACCCACCCGAGCTTGTATGCACTCTGAAAGGATGAAGTCAGGGACAATCTGCTTCTTTGCCATGTCCAGTTTAGAACTTCACTGCCTGCATCCCTGGCTCTCAGCCACTCCTTTCATCTGCACAGCCCAGCAAAGCACCTTCCATCAGTGGTCACTCCTCCCAGGGTCTGATGCCCTTGGCCTCCCTCTG
Source organism: Cervus elaphus (assembly GCF_910594005.1). NCBI lineage: Eukaryota > Metazoa > Chordata > Mammalia > Artiodactyla > Cervidae > Cervus > Cervus elaphus. The sequence goes on along the minus strand of NC_057827.1, from coordinate 72,058,408 downwards.
ACGAACAAGGTTGTTGTTTCAACTGTAACCACATGCTAATCTAGGAATATTCAAAATTCCTAGACCTCTAAATTACTCATATTTTCCAAAGTCCATTATGCCATGGGAGATGACATTCATAGACTCCATGAATGATTCAAACACACACAGTCCACCTTCAGCCCTGCAAATCCTCGTGTTCATCCTCCAGGCTCATTACACTTAGCAAATCCCAGCAGGCCTCTAAAATGTCAACGCTTAGAGAATACAGAGCAAATTTGGTCTAAATGCCATCAACCACAAGTCCCAGATCTAATCCTCTACCTCAGCTATGGGTGACGATCTGCATCCTAAAATACAACTCTAAGACAGGCATATCTCAGCTACAAACATTTTCCTTCTGTAAAAAGGATAAATGAAAGTCAGAAAGGATCCCTGGCCCCAGTGCGTGTGTGTGCGTGGTCACCTCAGTCATGTCGGACTCTTTGTGACCCTATTGAGTCTAGCCCACCAGGCCTCTCTGCTCATGGGGTTCTCCAGGCAAGAACACTGGAGTGGTTGCCATACTCTCCTCCAGGAGATCTTCCCAACCCAGGATCAAAGCAGAGTCTCCTGTGTATCCTGCATTGCAGAAAGATTCTTCACCGCTGAGCCACCTGGGAAGCCCCACTGGGCCCGGAAACTGTTTTTTTTGTTGTTGTTTTTTTTTTATTAGTTGGAGGCTAATTACTTGACAACATTTCAGTGGGTTTTGTCATACATTGATATGAATCAGCCATAGATTTACACTTATTCCCCATCCCGATCCCCCTCCCACCTCCCTCTCCACCCGATTCCTCTGGGTCTTCCCAGTGCACCAGGCCCGAGCACTTGTCTCATGCATCCCACCTGGGCTGGTGATCTGTTTCACCATAGATAGTATACATGCTGTTCTTTTGAAACATCCCACCCTCACCTTCTCCCACAGAAACTGTTTTAAGTCCTTTGAGGCAAACTCTACTAAGCTTCAAGGTCTGGGAATAATCTTTGGCTCCTGTTCCGGCCTCTGGGCCTGTTGATCTGCCCCCTCACTTTCCTTTCCCTTTCGTGGAAGGTGGTCCATGTTTGAAGCCGAGCACTTTCACCAGCCTGTCTCCTGCTAGTGGAGTCTGAGGCTCTAACCCTATGTTGGGCACATGTGTATTCGCAAGCGCTGTGTCTTTCTCTTGGACTGATTCTCAGATTATTGTGTCCTTCCTTGGCTCCTGTAACAGTACTCTAGAGTCTATTTTATCTGGTATGAGACTTGCTACCCCAGTTTCCTTTCCATTTACGTGGAATATCCTGTCCATCCTCTCAGTTTCCATCTGTTTCTGTCCGTAGGTCTGAGGGGGTCTCTTCTAGACAGCATTGCATGGGTCTTGTTTTTGTTTCATCAGCAAGGTCCATATCTTTTGGTGGAGCATTAATCAGTTTACATTTAAGATAATTATCAATATGTATGTGGTTTATCATATAGGTCATTTTGGATGTTTGTTGGTCCTGTATTGGACCAGAACCTGGTGGTCTGGAGTCGACGATGAGAGAATGAACAAAAGAAAAAGGCTAATATTCCCTGGGTTGTGCAGCCAGCTTTTGCGTTCCAGGGAATCAGCCAGAAATAGAGAGAGAGAGAGAGAGAGAGAGAGAGAGAGAGAGAGAAATAAAGAAAGAAAGGCAGACAAACAGACACGGGGACCCCAGCTCTGATGGAGCAAAGGTGTTTTAATCAACATGGTGTGGGCATATATATTGTCTTACAAGGTAGTTATTCTCAGCAAAGATAAAGATTAAAATTCCAGACTTACAAAACATAAGGCAATCCATATTAAAGAGAGAGAGTTGTAAACAATCACTTTTACCATAAAGTTCATAAGAAGGAAGAGGGTACTTATCACCATATTGAAAAACTACGGAAGGAAATGCCTGGATTCCTCAGCCCCAGGAAAGGCTTGCCCCACTCTTAATTCCTGAATATTCAGTAATCAATAAGGAACAGAGGACTCGAGAGATCCAAAACAGCACACAGAAAACCTCCTGTTAAATGCTTCCTGACAGATGTTGAACCATGACCCTCAAGTAAAAGACAATATATGATGATGTAGGATCCTTTCTATACATTGTTGAATTTAATTTACTAATACTTTGTTGAGAATTTTTGCATTTAAATTCCTCAAAGGTATGTTTTGTAGAATTCCCAAGGGAAATTGTCTGTTCCTGTACTGTTCCTGGAACTTTTTGAAATGATGATTATACAATTCAACTTAGACACAAATGATCAGTCTTTTCAAGTTGTCTGTTCCATCTTGACTCAGTTTTGAAGGTTTTGCAGTTTACAAATTTGTCCATTTCATCTAGGTTGTCCAATTTGCTGGCACACAACTGTTTGTAACAATCCCACGTGACTTTTTTGGATCTCTGTGGTATTAGTTGTCTGATACTGTGTCTCCTCATCTATTTCTCATTTTATTCCAGTACTTTCTTTCTTCTCTTTGGTGAACCTTGGTAAAGATTTATGATACTGTTTGTCTTTGCAAAAAATCCCAACAAACCAGTTTTTGATTTCACTTATCCTTTTCATTGTTTGTTGTGTGTGTATGTCTATATTCATCTCAATATTACTGATTTCTTCTCTGGTTTTTGTTCTTTCCTTCCTTCTACTGTCTCTGGGCTTTGCTTGATCTTCTTTTCTCTAATTCCTTTAGGGAGTAAGTTAGGTTGTTTACTTCCAGTTTCTTCAGGAAGACCTGTATTGTTATCAACTTTCTTCTTAGAACTGTTGTGCTACCATAGATTTTAGAGGTGAAATTGTCTTTATATGCAGAATACATAACGGTATAGATAGAAAACCCTAAAGACTCCACACAAAGCTACTAGACAACATAATCCAGAAAGCCCTGAACTCAACAGGTCAGAGTGGGTACCAGCATTTGATTGCTCAAGGCTTAGGAATTGTTGGGGATTCTCTGGGGATTCCCATTCTAATGCCATAAACTAAAGCCCATAATAGACCAACTGGAGGTGGATTTGGGGATGTGGTCTGCAGTCTTCCAGTCCCGTGAGGTGAGAAGCATATTTGGATTTTACAGGTGGTCCAATGGAATCACAAGATCAGAGAAAGTGGAGGAGAGGAAAGCCTGCTAGTTGATGCACACAAGACCCCACTGGCTTTGATGAGGGACGAAGGTGTTGATCCGAGGGATGAGGACACATTCTCATCCCTCAGAAGCTCAGTGACCTGGAAGCCAGAGGCCCACAATTCCAGGGTCACCTGGATCAGGTCCTGATCCAGGACAGGAGTCCTCATCACGGTGCATGCCATCTGGGACAAGTGACGCCACACACTCTGAGGCAGAGTGAGGAGGGACCTCTCCCCAGAGCACATTCAGGTGTCGGGAAACAGGATCCGGTACAGAAGACATGCTGGTGCAGAACTGCTATCGCCAAAGCCAGACCAGAAAGGGCTTTTCATAGACAGTAGGTTCTACCTCAGTCAGTGTTCAGGTGAGATCCCTGTGCCGAGGAAGAGCTGACCTGCCCCAGACGCGAAGGGGTGAGGTCTCAGGGCAGGAGAGGGCCAGGGTCACACGGACAGGGTGTCAGTCAGAGATGGGGACTCACACCGGTCTCTTCTGGCTCCAGGAGAGATAACACCTCTGATGGCAGCACTCACCACCCCCGGAAAACCCACCTAAAGTCCAGACACGCGGTGACGGCCGTCATCCCCAGTCTACATGCTCACAGCCGGGATGCAGGTGCGAGGCCACAGCCTCAGGGCCACAGGGAGACGGGGGACCTGAGCTCTGCTCTCCAGCACTGCTGACTCAGAGGACCTCAGGCTCAGTCCAGGACACGGAGACCCTGGGCTCGGGAAAGCTGCTCTCAGTGGGGTTTTCAAGGAAATCTGCTTCCTGAGGAGGGGCTTTCCTCTGACCGTGCCACCCTCACACTCTGCCTGCCGTTCACTGTGAAGGTTTACCTCCACAAACCATGCATGTCCTCTCACCACTGTGGTGGGGACTATGTTCCCTGAGCTCCCATCTCACGGCAGGGACACAGAGAGGAAGAAATAAGCACTTGGAGGAGGACGGAGTCTGTGCAGAGTGAGCAGGGCACCTGCCCAGCATGTTGGATCACTGAGGAGCTCCCAGGCGCTGTCTGTCCTTAGTAATTGTTAGCCTTGTGGTCCTTAGTGTCCACACTCAAGAAGCAGATCCTGAGGTTCACAAGCTCCTGCAGACACTCAGTTGTGCACACGATCATGCAGGACAGCCCACTGGGCAAGCCAACCATGCTGGGAAGACGAGCTTCTCAGCAGAAATGACTACTTTGTCCACAAAGTTAACTGCATGGTTAGTACTTATGAACACCCCACCTCCAGGGAAACTCTTGATTTCAAACTGCTTCAGATGAAGAAATGGTCTTGCCTGTTAAGGGAAATAAAAAATCCTTTGGACTTATGATCAATTTAAATTGTACTGAGTTTTTTTTAATTGAATGCAATTATCACATAATCTCTCCCTCCTGTTTTAATATCCTGTTCATGAATATAAGCTAATGCAGAAAAGAACAGTAAATAAGAGTTTCTGACAAGTATGCAGACCTTGAATCTGAGCTGTTTAATTGACAAATGAAGAGATGAACCTCCATGGGATTACTCTCTTCCCAAAATCTGTGCTTGATATTTGACCACATCTTTTTTCCTGAGGAGCCCGTCCACATCCATTCATTCCTGGACTCAGAGGCCCGGGGGCATGGGGAAGGGGTCTTCAGGCGGGGACTGAGTTCTCTGAGGGCACAGTCAGCACCTCCTCACAGCTGGAGCCTCATAGACAGGACCTCCTTTCATTGTTTTCTGCTTTTTATGCAGAGGCCCCTCCCACATGCAAAGATCCACTCAGGTCACAGGCTGGAAACAAAGCACCAGGTCACTTAAATTCAGGCTCCTCCTCAGGCTTGAAGAGATTTCAGGAGCGGTGACTCTCATCTGCTCGAAGATGAGCCCACTGTGGACCTTCCTCTTCGTGCTGTCAGCTCCCAGCGGTGAGTGTCTCTGGATCAGACATGGGCACGTGGGGAAGCAGCATCTGAGCCCGTGAGTCACCGTGCTTCTCTCTGTCCACAGGGGTCCTGTCCCAGGTGCAGCTGCAGGAGTCGGGACCCAGCCTGGTGAAGCCCTCACAGACCCTCTCCCTCACCTGCGCTGTCTCTGGATTCTCATTAAGCAGCAATAGTATAGCCTGGATCCGCCAGGCTCCAGGGAAGGCGCTGGAGTGGGTTGGTGGAATAGGTTATAGTGGAAGCACAGGCTATAACCCAGCCCTGAAATCCCGGCTCAGCATCACCAGGGACACCTCCAAGAGCCAAGTCTCTCTCTCACTGAGCAGCGTGACACCTGAGGACACGGCCGTGTATTACTGTGCAAAGGACACAGTGAGGGGAAGTCAGCGTGAGCCCAGACAAAAACCTCCCTGCATGTGGGCCCAGGACCACCAGGGGGCGCTCAGGGCCACCACGTTCAGGACTGCGCGCAGGAGCAGGTGCCCCGGGGGGCCCATGGAGGGAACTCTTGTTTGAATCTGGTTTTCTCGTCCCGCCCAGAGATTCCCTGGAAACCTCTTTTGTGTCCTCACTGTTCCGTTATTGTGGCTTATACTGCTTTCATAAAACCATACATAGTTTTTATTTTTCGTTTAAGTATAGTTGTGTGTTTGTATGTATATGTCTGTGTGGAATATGTACCAACACTCCCGTGTAATCCAATAGTCAGAATTGTGTGTTTTCTCTGTTTTGTTTTTGTCTTGCCATAGACTCTGACTACAACTCTGAGGCTCACCGTCATTTTCCATGAGTCCAAAGTCATCAAATCTAGTGAATGGCCCAAGAAGCCCCAGGAAACCTTTAAATGTTACTTTTGCTGTTTCTGTACATGTTCAGTGAGAAGATACACCCTCCTGCTTTCAGTCTACCTTCACAAACACTTCGAAGTCTGCAAGTTGTAGTGTTACAGACTGTAATCCGATGTCCCATAGGGAGTGATCCTCATTATTCATGGATTCCGTTTTTGCAAATTCACCTACTTGCTAATTTACATCTGGACCCCAAATGTGACCCCAAAGTGGATGATGACCTTCACCTATATCCATATCCCCTCTCAGCAGGAGTGAAATAATCTTCATTTCCTCTAGTCTCTCACAGGCTGGTTGTGGCCACTTTCTCTCATCTAAGCAAGGATGTTGCAGGAATGTCCACAAGTCCATCCAGGTGACTGGCTTAGTATACTATGGAACCAATAAAAAATGAAAAGTATTGTGGAAAGTAAGCTTTTGGACATAAAACAGATTGCCAGGCATTTCAGTAGCAAAAATGAATTTATTTAGGAGCAACCGAGAATTACAAATTGGAGTCTGCAATTATAAAGAGTCATGTGCAATTCCCCAGTAGAAGTGGAGAGACTGTCTTTTGTATCAAAGTAAAAAGTGAGGTGGGAGGGCTCTTGTAACTAAAACTCTGTGGTTTTTCTTTACCTGAGTTTTTTGGCAGAAAAGAAGAGGTAACTTTGTTCAGGTTCGATTCAGAGATTGTCCAAGGGCATGAAAACTCCTCCTCTTGTCCACTGGGTTTTATTTAGCTGCATTTTCTCTTTCCTCTCCTCCTCCTCATTCTTATTCTAATTCTTTTACACTTTCCACTTTTGGTCAAGGGCTTCCAAGGTGACATTACTGATAAGAAGAAAAAAAAAAAAAAAACCTGCTGGTAATAGAGTCTCCTGCCAGTGCCAGAGAGTTGGGAGAGAAGGGTTCGATCCCTGGGTTGGGAAGGTCCCCTGGAGAAGGCCATGGTAATCCACTCCAGGATTCTTGCCTGGAGAATCCTATGGACAGAGGAGCCTGGTGGACTACAGCCCATAGGGTTGCACAGAGTCAGACACGACCTAAACAAGTTAAAACACCCTCACTTTTGTCAAGATCCTTCTCAGAAAATGAGCAATACTTGGGTTTTTTAAACTTTTGTCTCTCAGTGACAGGAGGAACTTTTCTGGGTGCAGTGTCATTCAGAGGGAAAGTGCGCAGACTGTAAGTCTGTTGATGTCACATTTAGGTAAGAAGAGGACTGATAGGGAGAGCTCTCAGGCATTTTTTAACTAAAACCCCTGTGTTGTCAAGATCATAGTCATTGGGAAGCACGTGACATTTTACATTATCATCCAGGGTTTGGCAGAAAAATGCCCAATAGGTCTGGTCCAGATATTGTAGGAAGTTCTCATAACATATTACCTTAAACTCTGAAATATCATTAAATTCAGGTCAGCTTTGAGGTGCAACTCCATTCAGGACTCAGCTGTTCTTACTGTGTGTCATGGGAATCCTAGTTGCTATCCTCTGGAGGGTTGGTTAGCAGTGCTTGGTAGGGTCCTTTCCAGTGAGGCTGAAGAGTTCTTCTGGGGCATTGGTCCAGTGGGTGAAGGTACCAGGTGGCAACATATGAGGCTTAGGTCTGTCTCCTGAGAGTCGCTGCGAGTAGATAGCTCCAGAGGATCAGGTGTCAGGAGGTGTCCATGAGTGTGAAACAATCACGATGGGCGTCACTGGTGATGGGGGTGGAGGGTAGATGAGGAGTCGTGCAAGAAGCAGCAAATAAAAAGACCTCTTGGGGTGAGGCGGCTGACTGAGAACTGTTGAACGTGGTAAAGGGTCGTAACCAGAAGCTCAGTGGCCATAATGACTGTAAGGCTCGGGGACTATCCACACACCACAGCATCTGTTGCCGCCCGATGTGTCTGTGGTGGTCCCTTCATTTTAGTGAGAACTCCAAGGGAACCCCTCCATTGTTCACACGACAGGAAACATGGAGATGGCCAGAGGCAGGTGGCCTCTAAAACTCTCCTTTAAAGACTTGAAAGCTCTGTCATCTGGTTTCTCCTATGAAATTGAGTTGGGATTGTAATTGTTGAGAGAATCACATCTAGATAATAAAGAATTATAAAATCCAATCTCAACAGTAGTCAACTCGCCCATGAAGAGCCTCACATCAGGCATTTACTTTTGGGATTTAGGAAACTTTGGACACCATGAAGCCTATCTGATATAAGCACAGCCCCTTTTGTGATATCAGATACACTAAATGTCACATATGAGTTTGGCACACTGCGATTTTTCTTTAGTGACCTCTTGCTCCTTTAAGGCTAAAATGTTAATACATAGATGCTGTTTCCAAGAAGAAAGTTTGAGAAGTAGAGAAAAGAAGAAAATTTCCACATGTTGCAACAAAATAGATCTCTTAGAACATTGTATTTCATCCAGATCAGTGTTCTGGAATATCCAGAAATAAACAGATCTCTCAATAAAGAACTGAAACTTTCAGTTCAGTCACTCAGTCCTTTCCGACTCTCTATGACCCCATGGATTGCAGCACGCCAGGCCTCCCTGCCCATCACCAACTCCCGGAGCTTGCTCAAAATCATGTCCATCAATTTGGTGAAGGGTTCCATCCGTCTCATCCTCTGTTGTGCCCTTCTTCTCCTTCCTTCAATCTTTCCAGCATCAGGGTCTTTTCCAATGAGTCCATTCTTGCATCAGGTGGCCAAACTATTGGAGTTTCAGCTTCTTGTCAGTCCTTCCAATGAACCTTCGGGTTCAACCTTTAGTATTGACTGGTTTGATCTCCTTGCAGTCCAAGGCATTCTCTAGAGTCTTCTCCACCACCACAGTTCAAAAGCATCAATTCTTCAGTGCTCAGCTTTCTTTATAGTCCAACACTGACATCCATACATGACTACTGGAAAAATCATAGCTTTGACTAGACAGATCTTTGTTGGAAAAGCAATGTCTCTGATTTCTAATCTGCTGTCCAGGTTAGTCAAAACTTTTCTTCCAAGAAGCAAGCATCTTTTAATTTCGTGGCTGCAGTCACAATCTGCACTGAGATTGGAGCCCAGAAAAGTAAGGTCAGTCACTGTTTCCACTATCTCCCCATCTATTTGCTGTGAAGTGATGGGACCAGATGCCATGATCTTAGTTTTCTGAATGTTGAGTTTTAAGCCAACTCTTTCACTCTCCTCTTTCATTTCATCAAGAGGCTCTTTAGTTCTTCTTCACTTTCTGCCTTGAGGTGGAGTTATGAATATCTGAGGTTATTGTTATTTCTTTTGGCAATCTTGATTCCAGTTTGGGCTTCATCCAGCCCAGCACTTCTCATGATGTACTCTTCACACTCTCTATTCATGATACAGGTCTATTTATCAACTCTCATGTTTGTAAGTTTATTCTCTAAGTCTATGCTTTGATTCCTGTGTCAGTGTTATTGTTACCACTGTTGTTGTCAGGACAGAGTTTTTAATAAATACAAAAAGTTAGAAATGATTTATGAATCATGTGTATGTGTTGATATCTAAAAATTCATTCTGAAGCTCAGGGCACCAAAAACTTCACTCTGCTGACACAGTCATCTTGCAAAGGAAGTCAGGGCCCAAGAAATGTCCACACAAAGAGGACATGAGGTCCAGCACTGTACTCTGACTGAGCCCCAGGCTACAGTCAGGTCAACCTTCCTTACATGTGAGTGTATTGTAAGAGGGGACCCTGGAGATGAACTTGAGACCCTCACAGGAGCCCTGTGTCAGACAGGGTGGACCCTCCCAAAGCACAGAGTGTGAACAAAATAAAGGGTGACTGTCACTTTAAACTGCCTAATGTTGTGATTGCTTCCTTCGCATCAGAAAACACCTGAAAATTTTACACATTTCCACACGGGACCCATTTCCCATTTCATAAATGGTAAGTGTATGGCACAGTTGGACGGGGTGACTGGACAAAGGTCACACTGCCATTTGAGGTGCTATGAGACAGTCCCAAGTCAGAATCCAGAGCCAAAGTCCTCCTAGCAAGATACAGGGAGGACCTAAGTTCCCGGGCAGGAGTCCTGGGCTCCCAGGTAGGAAGACACACCTGTGTCCATGGAGAACAACACCAACTGGTTACACTTTAGCAGGTCCACACTGGCACTGGTGGGGACAGGACTTAGGAGACCGTGACCACCACTACACCTTTCCTCACTCGACCTCAGGGAATGCATTTCAGGTTAATTTGCTGGTGGTTTTATTCTATTCAGTGGCCTCTGCCCTAGTTAAGTTAATATTCTTCTCTTTTACTCTCTGGGCATTTCCGTCTCTCCAGGATTTAAATCCATTGCTTGTCTTATTACTGTTACTATCTGATAAATTGATGAGAAAAACATCTACTTCTGCTTCATTGACTGCACTAAAGCCTTTGCCTGTGGGTCACAACAAACTATGGAAAATTCTCAAATAAACAGGAATACCAGGCCACCTTATCCGCCTCCTGAGAAATCTGTATGGAGGTCAAGAAGCCATAGTTAGAACTGGACGTGGAACAATGGACTGATTCAAAATTGGGAAAGGAGTATGTCAAGACTGTGTATTGACACTCTGCTTATTTAACTTACATTTACAGGACATCATGTGAAATGCTGGGCTGGATAAAGCACAAACTTGAATCAAGGTTGCCAGGAGAAATATTAATAACCTCCAATATGCAGGTGACACCACCCTTATGACAGAAAGTGAAGAGGAACCTAAAGAGCCTGTTGATAAATGTGAAAGTGGAGAGTGAAAAAGCTGGCTGAAAACTCAACATTCAAGAAACTGAGGTCATGGCATCTGTGAACTATGATCATAATCACTTCATAGATAATAGAAGGGGAAACAGTGGGAACATTGACAGGCTTTATTTGCTTGAGCTCCAAAGTCTCTGCAGATGGTGACTGCAGCCATGACATTAAAAAAAGAAAAGCTTGGAGGAAAACCTATGACCAACCTAGACAGCATATTAAAGAGCAGGTACAATACTTTGCCAACAGAGGTCCCTTTACGCAAATCTATGGTCTTTCCATAGGTCATGTTCGGGTGTGAGAGTTGGACCATAAAGAAAGCTGAGCACTGAAGAATTAATGGTTTTGAACTTCGGTGTTGGATAAGAGTCTTGAGAGTGCTTTGGACTGCAAGGAGATCAAACCAGTCAATCCTAAAGGAAATCAATCCTAATATTCATTGGGAGTACTGATGCTGAAGCTGAAACTCCAGGATTTTGGCCACCGGATGGGAAGAGCCAACTCATTAGAAAAGACCCTGATGCTGGGAACCATTGAAGTCAGGAGGACAGGGGGGCGAGAGAGGATGAGATGGTAGGCTGGTTTCACCGACTCAATGACGTGAGTTTGAGAAACCTCTGGGAGATGGTGAAGGACAGCAAAACATGGGGTGCTTCCATCCATGGGGTCTCAAAGAGTCAGACACAACTCAGTGACTAAACAATAACATTTGATGAGATTTTGATCCTGTGTAAGTTGTATGCAGATGACACCACCCTTATGGGAGAAAGTGAAGAGGAACTAAAAAGCCTCTTGATGAAAGTGAAAGAGGAGAGTGAAAAAGTTGGCTTAAAGCTTAACATTCAGAAAACTAAGATCATGGCATCTGGTCCCATCACCTCATGGGAAATAGATGGGGAGACAGTGGAAACAGTGTCAGACTGTATTTTTTTGGGCTCCAAAATCACTGCAGATGGTGACTGCAGCCATGAAATTAAAAGACACTTACTCCTTGGAAGGAAAGTTATGACCAACCTAGAGAGCATATTAAAAAGCGGAGACATTACTTTGCCAACAAAGGTCTGTCTGGTCAAGGCTATGGTTTTTCCAGTGGTCATGTATGGATGTGAGAGCTGAACTGGGAAGAAAGCTGAGTGCCAAGAAATTGATGCTTTTGAACTGTCCTCCAGGCTACAGAAAAGGGAACAGATTTATCTTCCTCATTGTGAAATCTCAGCCTTGCACTACTGGTCGACCAGCTGTCCCTGCCAGGATGGAGGCTCTTGGATTGCTGCCTGGTCTCTTGCATAAATGCCCAGGCAGCACCACGGGATCCTCTGTGGGTCACTGGGAATAATGCAAGTTACAGGCGATGTGGGTGTGTGTGCTCTACATGTGCTCCTTGCTTCCAGGTCCAATAAATCCCTACAGGCTTAGACAATACCTACATCCTGTTCTACTGTGCGGTTTGCTTTATGTAAAATATTTACCATCAAAGCAATTACCACTAGACACATAGATAGCTGGTGGGAAAGGTTATAGTCAGACAGATACTAGCATCCACTTTCAGACAAGTGCTGAAAACAAATCTGTAATCCTTTCTTTACCACAACATCTTAAGGAGCTCTAGAATGGAGGAAAATCAGGCCTGTTCTCCTCCCAGGAACAGACCAGAGCCTGAGTAGGCACGTCCAGCTCTGTTCAGCATCCCCTGTAGGGGCAGCCAGGTCCAGTGAGAGAAGCCCAGGCACAGACAGGAGGGCTCACTGTGCCCTGATGTGTGCCCTCCAGCACATCACCGCAAGTCCAGGCTGCAGGTTAGCTTCACGTCTGTAAGACGCAGGTAAACCAATTCCTACATCACATTCTAGTTGAGCTGGTGTAGAAAAAACTAGTAATAAAACAGGCACTGAGTGTCAGGGCCCAGGGAAAGTCACTCCCAAACGGGCCTCCATGGCATATTGATTGCTATGAACTGAAGTGAGTTAAGAAAGGACCATCGAGCTGCTGTGGGCACTGCTCTCAATTCCAAGGTATCTCTGAGTATGCTGGCAATTATGGCTTGTCGGTGGCTCAGTGGTGGAGAATCTGCCTGCCCAGAAGGAGACCCGGGTTCAACTCCTGGGCCCAAAAGAAGGAAACAGAAACCTACTGCAGTATTCTTGCCTGGGAAATCCCATTGACAGAGGAGCCTGATGTGCAACAGTCCATGGTGTCAAAAAAGAGTCAGACACAACTTAGCGAGTGAACAAAACCAACATGCAAGCAGCTGGCCCTGGTGGCTCTTATGCATGGTTTTCACCAGATCACCAGCACAGATCCTCGGAGCTCAGCCACCTGGACTGCACCTGGACCTGCTATGGGAGCTATGGAGGCAACATGGACACTCCTCTGACCCAGCCCCCTCGTGTACAGATCCACAGAGTGCATGGCTGCTAAAACTAGAACCATCCAAGCTCAAGAGCCCTTGTTGTCTTTTGGGGTTTTCACAGGTGCTGAATTTAGCAAGCCATCCCTGGAAGTGTCCCTGCTCAGTTCACACAGCGCAGGGAGAGATTTCCCTCCTGTTCCTTAGCCGCACATCCCTGCGTGCTCAGCTAAAAATGAATAACCTGGGAATCATGGACAAATTCTTAGAAAGATATAACCTTCAAAGAATCAATGAGGTCTTTATCTTTCTGGCTTACTTCACTCTGTATAATGGGCTCCAGTTTCATCCATCTCATTAGAACTGATTCAAATGAATTCTTTTTAATGGCTGAGTAATAATCCATGGTGCATATGTACCACAGTTTCCTTATCCATTCGTCTGCTGATGGACATCTAGGTTGCCTCCATGTCCTGGCTATTATAAACAGTGCTGCGATGAACATTGGGGTGCATGTATATAGTATACTAACACATATATATGGAATTTAGAAAGATGGTAACGATAACACTATATGCAAAACAGAAAAAGAGACACAGATGTACAGAACAGACTTTTGGACCATGTGGGAGAAGACGAGGGTGGGATGTTTGGAGAGAACAGCATCGAAACATGTATATTATCAAGGGTGAAACAGATTGGGATAGGGAATACAAGTAAATCCATGGCTGATTCATGTCAATGTATGGCAAGAATCACTACAACATTGTAAAGTAATTAGCCTCCAACTAATAATAAAAATGGAAACAATTAAAAAAAAAGAATCAACGAGGAAGAAATAGAAAATATGAACAGACCAATAACAAGTAATGGAATTGAAGATGTGATTAACAACGCTCCAACAACCAAAAGTCCACAACCAGATGGCTTCAGGGTAGGAATCTATCAGACATTTAGAGAAGAGCTAACACCTATCCTCAAACGGTTTTTTCTTTTTTAATTCAGAGAGAAACACTCCCAAGCTCTTTCTACAAGGCCATCATCACCCTGATACTACAGGAAGACAAAGATGTCACAAAAGAGAAAATTATGGCCAAAATTACTGACACGAAAGATGCAAATATCTCTCAACAATATACTAGTAAACAGATTCCAGCAACACATTAACAGAAAACAACACCGTGATGAAGATGAATTATCCAGGGATGCAGGATTCTTCAATATGTGCAAATTAATCAACATGACACACCATATTAAGAGATTAAGAAATAAAATATATATGATCATCATAATTGATGAAGAAAACACTTTTTCCTTCTATCTGAATTTCAGAAATTGTCTGGACAGAACTCTAATCGATGAAAACAGCTACTTGGAAGATCCAAGAAATTAAAATTATAGAAAACTACTCATCCTGTGTTGAAACCTACTCATCCTGTGTTGGAGTAGGAAATGGCAACCCACTCCAGTACTCTTGCCTGGAAAATCCCATGGAGGGGGGAGCATGGTAGGCTACAGTCCACGGGATCACAAAGAGTCGGACACGACTGAGCAGCTTCACTTTCACACATCCTGTGTAGTTTTATTCTAGTGATCAGAAAACTGGTACAATGCCATGACCTGTTCCCAACGTCCCACACAGGCCAAGTGTTCCAGATCCAAAGGCCAGGGTGAGAGAACTCAAATGTCCCAGTTGGATGAGTGGAGCCTAAAGCTGCCTTACTCAACTTATAAGTACAAGTTTCCCCCACATGCAATGTTCCCCCATTCCCTAGAGTACAATCTACCCCTGGGCTGTGGGAGCTCACAGAACTCCCCTCACACAGGACTGAGGTCTAGGGAAGGCAGAGCTGTGGTCTAAAAGTTAAGGCTTCTCCTGTGCCTGACGGCTGTGGCTGCAGGTGACTGACAGCGACTGACTCCCCTTATCCCCAGGTGTCCTGTCCCAGGTGCAGCTGCAGGTTCCGGCCCAGGACTGGTGAAGCCGTCCCCCACACTATCCCTCTCCTGTGCGTCTCTGGTTCCTCCATACCAGTGGTCACTGGGGAGTTGGATCCACCAGCCCCCAGGGAAGGGGTAGAGTGGATGTGAGCCGTCATTTCTGGTGGCAACACTTACTGCAACCCACCCCTCAAGAGCCACACCTCCATCTGCAGAGACACATCCAAGAACCAGCTCTCCCTGCAGCTGATGTCTGTAACCAGAGAGGACCCAGCCGTGTTTTACTGTGCAAGAGACATCGTGGGGGGAGGTCAGTGTGAGCCCAGAACCAAGCCAGCCTGCAGGAGACAGGCTGGGGGATGCAGGGGTGATGCTCGGGACTCACACTTGTTTCCTCCCCAGGAGCAGGTGCAGATGGAGGTTAAGGGCCGGTTTCCTGTCAGGATCTGTGATTTCCTCTACAGTCAATACTTCCCCTTGGGGAACATCTCTGGCCTCAATATTCTTTTTTATCTCTTAGTTCTTTGACCTATAAAGATTTGTTGGAATAAGAGAAAGTCATTTTCTCCTGCAGAAAAGCAGAGTCACTGTCACTTTCTTCTGTCGCCAAGTGCCAAGTAATTTCCAAATCTATGGAGGTAAGTCAGCTACATACATGCAAGGGACTCTACGGGGCTCAACAGGGCAGCTCAGCACAGGGCAGTGAGCAAGCCTGCCAGGAGGTAGCAGCACGACGCACATGGTGGACATCAGGCAGAGAGACAGACCCTGCTGCTGGTGGTGTTGTCTGCACACTTGCTCACAGCATCAAGCTCAGTGGGCACTATGAAAAGGTAAGGATCCACACCAAACCTTGGTTCAAACTTGCAGTATGTGCACGTGCACACATAGACACACACACAGATACACCAAGGGGATTTACTAATAAACCCTTCATCACGTCCATTATCCAGGTGTCATTTGAGAAGAGGAAAATCCTCTCAGCAATCAGAAATGAAGCCTGAGTCCGGAGTGGAGCCCTGACCAGGACATCTACTTCTACTGGGGTTCAGAGGTGTTGAAGTGATGAAGGTCCTGCTCACAGGAGAGGCTCCTATGAGTTCAGTCTCACACCTGCATCAAAAGAGAGAAAACAAGTTTCTTATTGAATCTCCAGTGTGTGGGCAGAGGAGAAAAGCAGGATTAAGCCTTAAGGGGTCAGTAGTCATCAAAACAGAGTCTGACATTTCCTTCTTCTTAGCCACTGTAAGAAAGGATGTAAGAAAGAGGTAATGATCACTAAAGGTGGGATAACCCAAGTCCTTAGAAAACAAGAGGACTGCTGACCTGTAAGCAAGCAATGATAACATTAAATTCATGATGGGTTTAGAGGAAGGTTTAGCCCAGAAACTTGGGTGCAAGGTGTCCACTGTGTAAGGTCATGGCTTGTTTTGAAGGTCTTGGGTCTGCTGTGTGTTCCTACAATGAAGAGAGTCCACCATATCTAGGAGAATCTTCATTTTAAAGGGCTCTATTGAAGTACAGAGCTGAAAAATTGATGTATATGAAACGTGCTGCTGGAGAAGAGTCTTCAGTTTCCCTTGGACTGCGAGGAGAGCATACCAGTCAATTCAAAAGAAAATCAACCCTAAATATTTTTGGAAGGACTGATGCTGATGCTGAAGCTCCCATACATTGGCCACCTGATGCAAAGAGCTGAGCCATTGAAAAAGACTCTAATGCTGGGAAAGATTTCAGGCAAAAGGAGAAGGGGAAGATAGAGGATGTTGTGGTTAGATAGCATCACTGGAGATACTGGTGCACGGAGGAGCTGGGCGTGATGCAGCCCAGGGGTTTCAAAGAGTCAGACATGACTGAGCACATTTATCAATGTCTTATCATTTCTTGTATGAGCTCTTGTGCAATAGTGTGCAACATTTTGACATACTTAATTTTAATTATAAATATTTTCCACAGACTTCCTTGCAATTAAATGAAATGACATTTCAAATTAAAAATAATATGGTGTGAGGACACATCTTCACACATTGAACTGACAGACTGAACTCACACACTGAACTCACAGATCCTAGTTCGGACACAACACATCTGTGTGTAGAAGAGGTCCATGAACCTGGGACCTGTTATATTTCCTTCTGTGAGAACATGAAATTATATGTGTCTCCTAACTCCACCAGCTCATGGTGTCCAGGTCAGATGCGGGGCATCTCTGCAAATGCAGGCCCTGATGCCCCTTGGTGAGTAGCAACAGTCTCACCTGCTCCAGGTGTCGGATGCCACACCTTCCCTCCCCTGCTCCACAGCATCAGCTCACTTTTCAGGTCCAGACCAGAGAGTCTAGATGTGTCCTGTGATTCTTGCTCTTCCTGCTTTGGTTGAAGGTCTTATTACCTACACACAGGCAGGGCAGGGTCTTTCTGATTTAATTTACTCACTCATATGATTGAAAAGATAGAAGATGTCTGAGGAGGCCTTACAAATAGCTGAGAAAAGAAGACAAGTGAAAGGCCAAGGAGAAAAGGAATGATATACCCATCTGATAGTAGAGTTTCAAAGAAGAGGAAGGAGAGATAAGAAAGACTGCTTAAGTGAACAATGCAAAGGAATAGAGAAAAACAACAGAATGGGAAAGACTAGAGATCTCTTCAAGGAAATTAGAGATACCAAGGGAACACTTCATGCAAAGATGGGAACAATAAAGCACAGAAATGGTAGAGACGTAACAGAAGCAGAAGATAGTAAGAAGAGGTGGCAAGAATACACAGAAGAGGTATAGGAAAAAGATCTTCATGACACAGATAATCACAATGGTGTGATCATTCAGCTAGAGCTAGATATCCTGGAAAGTGAAGTCAAGTGGGCCTTAGGAAGCATCACTACACACAAAGCTAGTGGGAGTGATGGAATTCCAATTGAGCTATTTCAAATCTTAAAAGATGATGCTGTGAAAGTGCTGCACTCCATATGCCAGCAAATTTGGAAACCTCAGCAGTGGCCACAGGACTGGAAAAGGTCAGCTTTCATTCCAATTCCAAAGAAGGGCAACACCAAAGAATGGTCAAACCACTGGACAACTGCACTCACATCACATGCTAGCAAGGCCATGCTCAGAATCCTCCAAGCTAGGCTTCAACAACACATGAATTGAGAACTTCCAGATGTACAAGCTGGATTAGAAAAGGTAATGGAACCGGAGATCAGATTGCCAACAACATTTGGATCATAAAAGAGTAAACAATTAAAAAAAAATCTACTAACGCTTCATGACTATGCTAAAGCCTTTGACTGTGTGGATCACAACAAAGCATGGAAAATTATAAAAGAGATGGCAATACCAGACCACATTACCTGCCTCCTGAAAAATGTGTATACAGGTCAAGAAGCAATAGCTAGAACAGATCATGGAAGAAGAGACTGGATCAAGAATAGGAAAGGAATGAATCAAGGCTCTCTATTGTCACTGTGTTTATTTAACTTACATCACACAAATGCCGAGCTGTAGGAATCACAAGCTGAAATCAAGATTTCCAGTAGAAATAGCAATAATCTCAGATATGCAGATGACACCACTCTTATGGCAGAAGCCGAAGAGGAACTAAAGAGCCTCTTGATAAAGGTGAAAGAGGAGAGTGAAAAGGCTGGCTTAAAGTTCAACATTCAAATTACTAAGATCATGCCATGAGGACCCATGACTTCATGACATATATAGGGAAACAAAGGAATCAGTGAAAGTCTTTATTTCCTTGGGGTCCAGAATCACTGTGGATGATGATTGAAGCCATGAGACTAAAAGACACTTACTGCTGGGAGAAAAGCTCTAACAATCCTAGACAGTGTATTAAAAAGCAGAGACATGACTTTGTTAGCAACAGTCCATATAGTCAAAGCCTTGGTCTGCCCGTTAGTCATGTAAGGATGTGAGACTTGGACCATAAAGAAGGCTGGGAGCTGAAGAACTGATGCTTTTGAACTGT
This sequence comes from Cervus elaphus, assembly GCF_910594005.1. NCBI lineage: Eukaryota > Metazoa > Chordata > Mammalia > Artiodactyla > Cervidae > Cervus > Cervus elaphus. The sequence goes on along the minus strand of NC_057827.1, from coordinate 72,039,520 downwards.
GGGACTCTTGAGAATCTCTGAGACTGCAAGGAGATCAAACCAGTCCATCCTAAAGATCAGTCTGAATATTCATTGGAAGGACTGATGCTGAAGCTGAAGTTCCAATACTGTGACCACTTGATGGGAAGAGCCAATTCATGGGAAAAGACGCTGATGCTGGGACAGATAGAAGGCAGGAGGAGAAGGAGATGACAGAATGACATGGTTGGATGGCATCAGTTTGAACACCTGGGAGATGGTGAAGGACAGGGAACTGCAGTCCCTGGGGTCACAAAGAGTCAGACATGACTGAGCGACTGAACAGCAACAACAACCAATATTATGGAAAAGACAGAAGCAATATGGTCCATTTAGGACTCTCCTCATGAAACGGGAGGGAGGAAAGGGCTTTTCATAGACAGCAGTTTCCACTTCTGCCGATACACAGCTGAGATTCCTGGGCTGAGGGAGAGCTGACCTGCCCCAAAGCGGCAGTGTTGACATCTCAGGAAGGAGTGGACCAGGGTCACATGGACAGGGTGTCAGTCAGAGATGGGGACCCACACTGGTCTTTTCTGGCTCCAGGAGAGATAGCACCACTGATGGCAGCACTCACCACCCCCGGAAAACCCACCTAAAGTCCAGACACGCGGTGACGGCCGTCATCCCCAGTCTACATGCTCACAGCCGGGATGCAGGTGGGAGGCCACAGCCTCAGGGCCACAGGGAGACGGGGGGCCTGAGCTCTGCTCTCCAGCACTGCTGACTCAGAGGACCTCAGGCTCAGTCCAGGACACGGAGACCCTGGGCTCGGGAAAGCTGCTCTCAGTGAGGTTTTCAAGGGAACCTGCTTCCTGAGGAGGGGCTTTCCTCTGACCATGCTGCCCTCACACTGCACGCCATTCACTCTGAAGGTTTACCTCCACGAAGCATGTGTGTCCTCTCACCACTGTGGTGGGGACTATGTTCCCTGAGCTCCCATCTCACGGCAGGGACACAGAGAGGAAGGAATAAGCACTTGGAGGAGCAGGCAGTCTGTGCAGAGTGAGCAGGGCACCTGCCCAGCATGTTGGAGCACTGAGGAGCTCCCGGGAGCTGTCTGTCCTCAGTCTGTAGTAGCCTTGGGGTCCGCAGTGTCCACACGCAGGGTGGGGGTCCTGAGGTTCACAAGCTCCTGCAGACACTGAGTTATGCGCAGGACAGTGTGGGACAGCCCACTGGGCAAGTCAGCCGTGCTGGGAAGACGGGCTTCTCAGCAGAAACGTCTACTTTGTCCACAAAGTTAATCCTGTGTGTAATTACTGTGAATAAACCATCTCTAGAGTGATTCTTGAGGGTATTTAAACTCTTCCAGATGAAAAAATAGTCATGAAAGTAAGGGAAATATAAATGCTTTGGGAATTCTGATAACATATCAGAATTGGACCCAACTCCATTTGAATTTAATGTGATTATTGTTTATTTTGTCTCTAATGTTTGAATATGGAGTAAGAAAACATAAGCTAATCAGAAAAGAAAAAAAAACAAGAGTTTGTGTCTCACACCTGGGTGGTCCCCGAATGTGTGGTGGGCTTTTGTTGAGTGAAGGTAAACACCTCCATGAAGTTAAAGTCTCTTCCCAAAATCTGCCTTTGTTCCTTGACAGCATCATTTTTCCCGAACAACCCTCCCTCATCATTCCATTCCTCCATAAACAGCCTTCCTGGCAGGTGGAGGGGGACCACAGGAGGGGCTGAGTTCTCTGATTGAACAGTCAGCGTCCTCCTCACAGGGCGAGGTCCATAGACTGAACCCTCCTTTCACTACTTTCTGCTTTTTATGCAGAGGCCCCTCCCACATGCAAAGATCCACTCAGGTCACAGGCTGGAAACAAAGCACCAGGTCACTTAAATTCAGGCTCCTCCTCAGGCTTGAAGAGATTTCCAGGAGCGGTGACTCTCATCTGCTCGAAGATGAGCCCACTGTGGACCTTCCTCTTCGTGCTGTCAGCTCCCAGCGGTGAGTGTCTCTGGATCAGACATGGGCACGTGGGGAAGCTGCATCTGAGCCCGTGAGTCACCGTGCTTCTCTCTGTCCACAGGGGTCCTGTCCCAGGTGCAGCTGCAGGAGTCGGGACCCAGCCTGGTGAAGCCCTCACAGACCCTCTCCGTCACCTGCGCTGTCTCTGGATTCTCACTAACCAGCTATGCTGTACACTGGGTTCGCCAGGCTCCAGGGAAGGCACTGGAGTGGGTTGGTATCATATATAGTGGTGGAAGTACATACTATAAGCCAGCCCTGAAATCCCGGCTCAGCATCACCAGGGACACCTCCAAGAGCCAAGTCTCTCTCTCACTGAGCAGCGTGACACCTGAGGACACGGCCGTGTATTACTGTGCAAAGGACACAGTGAGGGGAAGTCAGAGAGAGCCCAGACAAAAACCTCCCTGCATGGGCGCCCAGGACCACCAGGGGGCGCTCAGGCGCTCAGAGTGCGTTCAGAACTGCGCGCAGGAGCAGGTGCCCTGGGGGACCTGGACTGGGTCTTATATATTAATACTGGCGGTGGTAGTACATACTCTGCAGACTCCGTGAAGGGCCGATTCACCATCTCCAGAGACAACTCCAAGAGTACAGTGACTCTGCAAATGAACAGCCTGAGAGCTGAGGACATAACCATGTATTACTGTGCAAGAGACACAGTGGGGGGAAGTTAGTTAGTGTGAGCCCAGACAAAACCTCCTGTAGGGAGACAGGGGGGGCTGCAGGGGGCACTCAGGACCTGCCTGTACAGAAGCTTATACCAGCGACAGGTGCAGAGGGACTGGGAAGGGGCTTCCCTTGGAGACAAGGATTTCCTTCCTCTCCCATCTCCCAGCTGTTCCCAGGGACATTTCCTGCTATGACTTTTCTGCTCTGGTGTACACTTTCTGCAGACACTTTCTGCAGGCACTAATGTGAGAACATTCTGTTTGCAGATTGGACCTCTCCTACATCCAGCCCCTTCATTCAATGTACTCCTTGTCACAAATAGAATACCCCCTCTGACCTGAGATGTGCACACTGTCCCCTCATGGGCCCTTCCCCAGATCAGCACAGGGGAATGATCCCATGCGGTTATGATTAGTCCCCAGGATCTCTGTCCTCCTTGCAGCACAATCTCCTCTTGGTCCTCATCCACTCGGGTGGACACTAGTTCCAGCGATTGCCCTTCTGTGTTCATCCCTCGTTCTCATGGATGAGGAGGGAGTTCACCTGAAGATGACTCCTGTTTCCCCAAGAGGCAGGCAGGAGCACATGTCCAGAAATGGAACCTGTCCCAGCCCTGCTGGTCACATCTGGGTGGTCTCTGAAAGCAGTCCTGGGCTGTGAGCTATGACGTGTCTCTCTTCCTCAACACAAGAGTCCACGTGGATGATGGGAGCCAGATGACCGAGTCCTGACTCTGCCCACTCTCTGCTGTCTCCTAGTTTCCCTAAGACAGCCTCATAAATGCTGTCTGTCATCTACAGAAAATGAGGTTGTTTCCTGGTCACAAATTCAAGACGCACTGTAGTGAGTGTATAGGGACATGTATAAGTAGTGTGCATATCCTATAACTTATTGCATTTGCTAGTCCAAGAAGTTTTTATTAGGAATCCTTTGTTTCTTTTATGAAGATGATTTTGTTTGCAAACAAAGAAAATTTTATTTCTTCTTTTATGGTTTGAATGCCTTTTATTGTCTTGCTGCTGTTGTTGTTTTATCACTAAGTCGTGTCCAGCTCTTTGCCACCCCATGGACTGTAGCCCACCAGGCTCTTCTCTCCATGAAATTTCCCAGGCAAGAATACTGGAGTGGGTTGTCATTTCCTTCTCTAGGGATCTTCCCAACCTACTGATTGAACCAGCATCCCCTGCATTTGCGAGCAGATTCTCTTCACCACTGAGACCCCAGGGAGGCCCGCCTTTTACGTCTATTTCACACCTAAGTTACACCGGCAAGGACTTCTAGCCGTCTTTGAAGAGTTAGACTTGGCTGAGTGACTGAACAAACAAGCAAAGTCTCTTCAACAAATGGTGCAGAGAAAATTGGATAGCCACATCCAAAGTAGTTAAATCTGACCCTTAACATGGTATAGAAAGATCAACTCAAAAAGGACTAAAGATACAAATGTAACACCTGGATCTATAAAACTCTTAGAAAAATATATGGGAAGTTTCAAGATGCTGGGTTTTCAGTGATATTATAGAGATGAGGAGAAACGTGTAGGCAAAAACAGGAGAAATACAGGCCTGAGACTAAAAAGTACTGCACAGCCATGAGCACAAAATATAGAGTAAACACGAAACACAAACTACGAAATAGCAGAAACAGTCTGTAAACCTTTTGTCTAATAGGGGCTAATATCTTTAAAATATAAGGAACTCCTAAGAAATAGTAGTGGTAGCTAGAATAATTACTGATTTAAAATAAGTCGGGTTGAGAATTTAAATAGACATGTCTTTAAAGAAGAAAAACAAATGGTTGGTAAGCATTTGGAAAATGATGGATGTCAGTAACTCTCAGGAAAATGAAAATCAAAACCTCAAGAGGATATCACTTTAAACTTGTCAAGATGCCATCTTGAAAACAAAATCAGATAATGGTATCAAAAAACAGAAAACTACAGGCCAGCATCGCTGATGAACATAGACACAGAAAATCTTTAACAAAATACTAGCAAAAGGAATCCAACAACACATTAGAAGTATCATACATCATGATCATTGGGACTTATCCTAGAGAGTCAAGGATTTCTCAGTGTCTGTAAATCAATCAGGGTGACACACCACAACAAATTGAAGAATAAAAATCTTTTTTTTTTTTTTTTCCGCTTGGAGAAACTTCTATTTCCTCCTTTTAGAAAAGGAGCTGAGAATAAACTTCCTGTGGCCGACTCGCCGCCGGAGTTTGGAGCGGCTCGGACACTTGACTAGGAGAAGGCAGCCTGCGCCCGATCCGGGAGAATCCAGCTGAGCCGGCGTGGAGAGGGATGCGGTGCCGCGGCTCTGGCGCCGGACCTACACCCCTTCCCCGGCGCAAGCTCCCGGACGGGCCCGCCTCGCCCGTCCGCGCCTCTCTCTCTCTCCCTCTCTCGGTCCCCGCCGAGCACCGCTCGCTTGCTCGCTGGTTTGCTCGGAGCCCCAGCGCTCTGCCCGAGATGAGTCACTACCAAAAATCTTATGATCATATGAAGAGATGCGCAAAAGGCTTTTGACAACATTCAACACCCATTCAATACCCATGGGCTTTCCTGGTGGCTCAGAGGGTAAAGCATCTGCCTGCAATGTGGGAGACCCGGGCTCGATCCCTGGGTGGGGAAGATCCCCTAGAGAAGGAAATGGCAAAACCCACTCCAGTACTCTTGCCTGGAAAATTCCATGGATGGGGGAGCCTTGTAAGTTACAGTCCATGGGATCACAAAGAGTCTCACACGACTGAGCAACTTCACTTCTCCACACCCATTTATGATAAAAATAAAACTCTTCAGAAGGTTAACATGGTGCGAACGTACCTAAATATAATAAAGGCCATAAACAGCAGACCCATAACAAGCATCAGCCCAAATGGGGAAAAACTGAAAGTGTTTTCTGTAAGATCAAGAACAAGACAAGGATGTCCACTCTCACCACTATTATTCAACATAGCTTGGAAGTCCTAGGCATGGCAATCAAAGAAGAAAAAGAAATTTTAAATAATCCAAATTGGAGAAGAAGTAAAATGGTCACTGTTTGCAGATGACATGATTCTATGCATACAAAATCCTAAAAGTGCTACCAGAAAACTATCAGATCTCATCAATTAATTTGGTAAAGTTGCAGGAAATAAAATTAATACACAGATCTTTGCATTCTTATACTCTGACAATGAAAGATCAGAAATAGCAATCAAGGAAACAATCCTATTTACCATAGCAACAAAAACAATAAAATGCCAGGAATAAACCTACCTAAGGAGGCGAAAGACCTGTACTCTGAAACCTGTAGAAGCTGATAAAACAACGGAAGATGTCGCAAACAGATGGGAAGGCACATCACATATCACAAGATCACGATCATGCGTGATGCATGACACAGCCGTGTGTCACTGCGCAAGGACCACAGAGAGGGGAAGTGAGCCTGAGCCCAGACACGAGCCACCCTGCGAGGAGAGAGACAGACGGGTCTGCAGGGCGAGCACAGAACACGCCAGGGAAGGCTCAGGGCTCACCAGTCCTGGGTTTCAACTCCAGCAGCAGGTGTAGGTGGAGGCTGAGGTGGGTTGCCCAAACAGAATTTGGGACTTCCTCTCCATCTGTTTCCCCTGGAAACTCTCTGGATTTATGATTCTTTACTTACCACTTACAAAATCACTGAATTAGAAGAAAAATGTGTGTGTGTAAAAGGAGAGTGTGAACATTCTTTTACGCACCAAGGCAGAGCATCTCTTAAGAAGGAAAAATTATTCTGCCAGTGGTCATAACAGTCAGAATCCTGAGCAAACTCAGAGAATCCTGGTGAATCTTCTCCAAGTAGATTCACTTCAGAGAATCAGTAGGATTCCATTATTAAGACACTCACTGTGATTCATTTCAAAACAAATATGGACATGGGGCCAGGATCAGTGACATATCAAACTTAATAGATTTTATATCTCAGTTAAAAGACCATTGTTGCTTGGAAGAAAAGCTATGACAAATCAGGACAGTGTACTAAAAGGCAGAGACATCACGTTGCCTACAAAGTTCTGTATAGTCAAAGCTATGGTTTTTCCAGTAGTCATGTACAGACGTAAGAGCTGGACCATAAAGAAGGCTGGGTGTCAAAAAATTGATGCTTTTGAACTGTGGTGCTGAAGAAGACTCTTAGAGTCCCTTGGACAGTAAGGGGATAAAACCAGACATTCCTAAAAGAAACAACCCTGAATATACATTGGAAAGACTAATGATGAAGTTGAAGCTCCAAGACTTTGCCCAACTGATGTGAAGCGCCGTCTCATTAGAATATATCCTGATGCTGGGAAACATTGAAGACAGGAGGAGAAGGGGATGACAGAGGATGAGGTGGTCGGATGGCATCACTGATTCAATGGACATGAGTTTGAGCAGGCTCCGGGAGATGGTGAGGGACAGGGAAGCCTGGCGTGCTGCCGTCCCTCGGGTGGCTAAGAGCTGTACACCACTGAGCATCTGAAAAGCATCTCACACTCCTCCCGTGTGAGATCACACTCGTCAGGCCCAGATCTGACGTGGATCCCTCTTTGCTGATCCAGTGTCTTCATTTCCAGGATCTGCTCTCACATCTCTCTTTATCTCTCTGTTTCCCTAAATGGAAGACAATGTTTCCTGGGGTCTGAATCTGATGTCTCATGCCCTTTACCTGCAGCTCAAGTCTGGTTCAGGATGTGGCTCCTCGGGTTCCTGGCAAGTCCTATGAGACTTTCTTACTCACCTGTGACCAGGATCCCTGGTCTTTGCTATGTATAGACTTACTGGGAAATGCGGATGGGCATTAGTAGCCCAGAGGATAATGATTATCTGCTCAGGATAAGATGTAGATGTAGAACTTGTATCTTGGTCTTCTCGAACTGTCCTGAAATGGAACAACAATTGTGGTCTAAACCATACATGCTTCAGGAAATGTTCCCAGACAACTAGAATATCTGCTAGAACATGAGGAAAATGGGTCACAGTGTAGGAGTCACTCATTGACCCTGATGTCAGCCACAGTTTATGTCAGAGTCAACACATCAGTTTATTTTAAGACAAAAACCAGTGTGGGCTTAACTCACATCCAGGTGTCGTTGTGTTGAGGGACACATTCTTATACCCTGTCCATTCAGGTTATTTAATAACTTTTCAGGAGCCTTCTGATCTGCATTGGCTCACCCCATGAGAGAGAGCTGAAGTGTTTAAAGTGCAGCACAGAACACAAACACTCAGCATACAAACTGGCAGCAAAGACCAGCTCCAAGTGCACTTGTGTCATCAGCTATGAGAGGTCCATGAAAACCAAGAGAGGAGGGCCCCAGTGGGCGGTTACTGTCCAGCACCTGCACACAGTGCCAAATGTGTAGCATCTCTGCCAAGGCAGGACGGCCTCCCACGCACAGTAGGTTCTGATCAAGTAGGTATGAAATGGCCTCAGAGAGTCAGGAAAGAGACAGCTCAGGTTTTTATTGTGGTTGCGGTGTAAGTACTGAGAAGTGTCCCTGTGTGTGGGCAGGGGACTGTGTGGATTGAGTCTCCCAAGAGAGTTCAATAACAGAGCTTCCAGACTTTCTTATCAGTGCATCAAGCTATGAGACTGAAGTGGAGGAAGAAGGCTGGAGGCTGGAGAGCTGTCAGCAGTCAAACATCAAAGCTGGAGTTGCATTCATTTTTACACCTGATGGTTCTGATTGTAAAGAACAAGATGGAGCTCAGGGTCATTTAGGGTGGACAGTAACCAAGGAGCTATAGAAAAAGTAAAGAATGATTATAATTAGCAAATAAGGACAGCACAGGAATTATAAAAGGGTCTTATTCTGACACCTTGGGTGGAAGCTGTCCTTTCTCTGAGATCCTCCTCTGGTCTGAAGGTCTTGAGTCAGTTGTCTCCTTCTAAGGAGTTCTAGTTTCCAGAGGATTTCTGAGGATCCTGAGTTAGAGATCCTAGTTTTGAGAAGCCCTCGAAGGTGGGGAAGTCTGAGTTGCTGCTTTAGTTGTGAAGTGTGAACCCAGAGACTGACTCTGAAATTCCCCTGGTAAATTTCCTTTAACACACAGGATAAGCTCTCGTCAATGTAGTTCAAAGGCAGATTTCCTTGATATTTGTTTCAGTAGATACTCCTCCTGGGCACAGATGCTGAGAAGCTTGTTTAGCACTATGTGTGGAGAGGCAGCCGGAACCTGCTAGTGGCAGGAGAGTGTGTAACGCACGACTCGTGGCAGAGTTCATGCATGTCGGCGGGGCCGGACCATGCAGTGCCGGCGTGTTTGCTTGAACCTGAGTCTGGGTACTTGTGTGAGGGCTTCTGGGTGAGATTAACATTTCAGTTGGTAGAATGAGCAAAGCAGATGGCCCTCCCTCATAAGAGTCAGCCAGGCTTAGTCAGTCAAAGGCCTGAATGGAACAGAACATTGACACCCTGATCTAACAGAGGATTCTTCCTGCTGAAGGCCCCTGGGCTGGGGTATTTTCATCTGCATGTCCTGCCTCTCAGACTGAAACACCAGTTCTTCTTGGGTCTCAGCCTGTCTGCCTTGGCCTGGAACTAAACCACCAGCTCCCCTGGTCTCCAGCTTGGGACCCTCCTTGTGGATTTGGGGAGCTGCCCCTCAGACGCAGCCTGGGCGCCATGTTTCATTTGCCTGGAAAACAGGGTGTCTCCATCTCCTCCCGCAGCTCTGCGCCTGGGCCAGGGGAGCAGCTCCCTCACTGGTGCCTCTGGTGCTGAGGAACGTGCTAGGGGCTGACTGCGAGAGGTCTAAGGCAACTAGACATGCAGCTGAGGGAGGGAGTACTTCCAGAACACGACTCTGCTTGCTGTGCTTCTTCCTCACTTCCAGCTTCCTGGGAAGGTGATGGGGCTTGCGGGCTAGATCACCTTGCTGGGAACCACACGTAGCCCAGCCCCCAGGTCAGCAGATGGTCACCCCAGGGACCCTCCAGACTCAGGTGTGTTGACATCTGGTCTCTGAGACTGAGGATACAGCTGGGCATCCTGCTATGCAAGGAACACAAAGTGGCCCAGAGTTAGACAAAGACCCTGACCTCCCTCTACTAGGAGTCCCTGAGAGGGCTGGACAGAGAGATGCTGGGAAGTCACGGGGCACAGGCCCGGCCCTGCTGAGGGAGGGCAGAAGCCCCTGTGAAGGGCCACAGTGCCTCCCTCCTCAGTGTCCCCTGAACCTTCTTCCTGTCTGCTCTTTTCTGTCCTCACACCGCAGCGTGGGGCTGCTCTTGTGTCCACAGCCCCTGGACTCGGGAGCAGCAGGCTGAGGAGGCTGTGAGCTGGGATTGGAGCCGACCCTGTGCTGAGTGATGGCCTCTGTCAGCCCAGTCTCCTTCTCACACAGACTCTGTCTCAGCCCCTGTCATTCTCCTCATCCTGCAGCTTCCTGGACAGGCTGCAGACCGTGACAGGCGACGACTGACTCTTCTTCCGGAAATCGTGGCTGTGTCTGTCCCGAGTCAGCTTGCCTCCTGGCTGTGTGACCACGCCCTCGGTATTCCTCCACTGATTCATCAGTGCCTTCAGAGTGCACTTACTGACTGCCTTCTCTGTGCCGTGCATCTTCTCACAATCAGGAAAATAACAAGGATGCGAAAGGGTGAGGAGGCCTCAGCAAGGAGACCAGGGTTCCCAAGCAACAGGAGGAAATAAACTGCAAGGGGCAGACCTTTTTTTCCCTTCTCTACACAAGATTAAAGGAGCTCCCTTTTAAATCTGTGTTGCCATGATGACACTTGGTTCCACCTAAATTTCACGTTTTCTCAAAACTTGAGCTGCTAATTGCTCAGCAAACAAATACGGTTTTTCTCATGGAAATGTTTTTCTTAAGCTATGTTAATGAAACTATGTATTTGCTTGGAGATCTGCCTTTCTTCAAGACTCAAGTCAATGGCTTTATGGCCTGAGGTGACTCCCCTTGTTGTGAGAGAGGAGCCTGGTGCAACTCTCTCAGCCTTGAGGACTTTCCTTTATCTATGATTAGCAGCTTGCTAACAGGTATGTACTGCCTTGCTAACAAGGGGGCACTCTTTCTGTCCCCTTCTGATGTCTATGTCAGAATCTTTCTCTATCCCTCTACATCTTAATAAAATTTTGCTACACAAAAGCTCTGAGTGATCAAGCTTTGTCTCTGGCCCCTGATCAAAATCCTCTCCTCCTGAGACCACAAATACCAGATCCATTTACAGCTCATGGCAGTAAACTTTCAGACACATACACCTAGCTACAGCAACAAAATTCTTGTGAAAATGGGAGAGACATGATAAAAAGTATTAAATTCAACAAACAGAATGTGTCTTGTACCTACCCTGGAATATCATTCAGTCTTCGAAAGAGTTAAATGTGACATATGTGACTCCAAGGATGACAAGTGACCAAGTAACAACTGTTAGACAACTCGGCTGCTAGGGGAACAGGGTTGTGTGGTCCATTTCTATGAGGATTCTAAAACAATACAATTCATAGAGAGAGTCGTATCTGATACACACTGTTCACATGTAATTCATAAAATTGTAGCATCCCCCTTTATGGTTGCCCACTTTTTGAGACATGTGTGCCGAACCACTTACCCTGTTGTTGAACTCACATCCTGGTCTCCCTCTCAGCTCAGCGATAAGAGGTGCAGCTGTTTCTCTCAGGTTGATTTTCTCCTCCCGTTTGAGCTCTTAGGCCCGTCACTCAGCTCACATCCCTTTCTCTGGAAATCAGATCCCAGATTTCCTTTCTCCCAGGCCTGTCAGGTGGACACCAGCATCTCAGGTTCTAAGTAGACTTTGCTCTGAATAGAGTCAGGTCACCTTGGACACACATCTCAGAATGTCTGAAGGCCCAGAGATAAGCTCCTGGGATGGGCTACCCACTCCAGTGTTCTAGGGCTTCCCTGGGGGCTCAGCTGGTAAAGAATCCGCCTGCAATGGAGACCTGGGTTCGATCCCTGGATTGGGAAGATACCCTGGAGAAGGGAAAGGCTACCCACTCCAGTGTTCTAGCCTGGAGATTTCCATGGACTGTATAGTCCATGAGGTCGCAAAGAGTCAGACACACTGAGCAACTTTTACATTCACTTTCATTCTTGGGAGAAGATGTCTCCAGGCCCCAGAGCTTCTGTGGATCAAGAAACCTGAGAATCCCTCCTGAATGGCCCTTCTGTGGGAGGGGGCTGTACTGCTCCGGGAGAAGCTAGAAGTAACAGGGACAAGTGTGTCTAAAGCCTTGTGTGCGGTGCATGGCCTGACCCAGTCTCACAGAAGCGGGAACTCACCTGGCCTTACCTGTTGGCTGAGCTGGACTGAGATGGAAGGCAGCACCTGCTCTGCAACCTGCAGGACCCAATGGACCTGAGCCAGGCTGTGCGGAGGATGATCTTTTATTTATTATTTTCATATCAGTGTTGATGTCAAAACATAATTTTAAAAGAAATAATGTTTATAAAATATGGCACAATTTAGAGTGCGTGGAATGATTCCTGGGTGTAAGAACGTCTTCAAATATAATATTGATTCATTGTAAAAGCTACAAATGATCCATGGAATTGAAACAATGGGATCTACACTTCTAGTTCAGCAATGATTCTTATACTTCGAAAGTTGGGCCCATTGTTTGATCATGATCAACTTCACATATGAACTGCTCTCCCATCGCAGACTTATGCCATGTGGGTTCAAGAACTGTGCACAAGGACCCAGAAGGATCACAGGGGGACTGACCTTGGCTTCTCCAAACTTATAAGGACAGGGTTCTCCCCTACATGCAAATTCATGTTCAAGCTCAGGGGTCAAACCCAGCCCTGGGCTGTGGGAGCTCACAGCTCGCTCCTCACATAGGGCTGAGGTCTCAGGGAAGGCAGAGCTGTGGTGTAAAAGAAGGCAGGCTGTGGGGTCTTCTCCTCTGCCTGGTGACAACTGCCCAAGGTGAGGGTCTCAGGTGCAGACACAGGTCTGTGGGGATGGCTATGGCAGCAGGTGACTGACTAGGACTGACTCTCCTTGCCCCCAGGGGTCCTGTCCCAGGTGCAGTTGCAGGAGTCGGGCCCAGGCCTAGTGAAGCCCTCACTGACCCCCTCCCTCGCCTGTGCCATCTCTGGTTACTCCGTCACCCATGGTTACTACTGGAGTTGGATTCAGCAGCCCCCACAGAAGGGATGAGAGTGGATGGGAGCCTTCAGTTCAGGTGGCAGCACTTACTACAGCCCATCCCTCTAGAGACGCACCTCTATCTCCAGGGACACGTCCAAGAACAAGTTCTTCCTAAAGCTGAGCTCTCTGACCTCGGAGGACACGGCCATGAATTACTGTGCAAGAGACACAGTGAGGGGAAGTCAGTGTGAGCCCAGACACAAACCTCTCTGCAGGGGGCTCCATGACCACGTGGGGGTGCTCAGTTCAGTTCAGTTCAATCTCTCAGTCATATCCAACTCTTTGCGACCCCATGGACTGCAGCACGCCAGGCTTCCCTGTCCATCACCAACTCCCAGAGCTACTCAAACTCATGTCCACTGAGTTGGTGAAGCCATCCAACCATCTCCTCTTCTATAGTCCCCTTCTCCTCCTTCCTCCAATCTTTCCCAGCATTAGGGTCTTTTCCAATGAGTCCGTTCTTCGCATCAGGTGGCCAAAGTATTGGAGTTTCAGCTTCAGCATCAGTCTTTCCAATGAATATTCAGGACTGATCTCCTTTAGGATGGACTGGTTGGGTCTCCTTGCTGTCCAAGGGACTCTCAAGAGTCTTCTCCAACACCACAGTTCAAAAGTATCAATTCTTTGGCACTCACCTTTCTTATAGTCCAACTCTCACATACATAAATGACTAATGGAAAAACCATAGCTTTGACTAGGTGGATGTTTGTTGGCAAAGTAATGTCTCTGCTTTTTAATATGCTATCTAGGTTGGTCATAAGTTTTCCTCCAAGGAGCAAGCGCCGTCAGAACCCACCAAGTACAGTACTGAGCCCAGGAACAGGTGCAGAGGGGCTGGAGGAGTTTGTGGTTAGAATCCCTGGATTCTTTGCCTGCCCTTCAGCTCTACTAGAGACCCTCTATTCTAGCCTTTGATTGCTGTGGTCTATATTGCTTTCAGAAAATATTAGTTATAGTCAGGAACTGCTGTTGCTTGTTTTTTTTTTTTTAAATTATTGAAGACACTCTAGCAACACATAATTGTCAAGTTAGTCTGACGTTCTTGACACTGGTTATTGTCCTCAGAACACCCAGGTGATTGTAATATTGAGTAATTTATTCCTTTTTTAGATATATAAGGAAGAGCCACCTCTCCAGCTTTCTGTCAAAGGGCACAAAGAGACTGAGTCCATCAGTTTTCAGTGTAATAGATTCTGATGACAGAAAGCCCAATACTGCACATGCATTGACCTCATTAATCATGAATTACATATTTGTACATTCACATACTTCGTAAAATTTACCTGCATCACCAACGAAAAGTGCTGTTTCCTTCACAGTCATCCAGGGCCATTTACAAGGCCTCAGTGCTTGACACCAGGCACACATGCAATCCCACTGAGCTCAGTCAAGACTCTTCTGTGTTTTCCCACCCCCGTCATGTAAGTGAGTCTCTTTTCTGTACAATTTAGGGCCATAGTTTTCACGTTTTGTCCCAACGTTTGACAGTTTCCTTGCTTAAAGTTGCTCATGTGTAGTCTAAAGTACAGACTCATGTCATTAAGCATCAAATGCTCTGAGGTGACTTAAGTATAAAATGTCTATGATAGATAAGATCGTTCAGGTATGAATTATACTCCTGGAGATGTGAGCTTGATAATCACACTTCAAATATAAGTACTATTTATTTTTAAAAAATGTGAATCTCACTTTTGGTATTTGAGGCATCCTTGGAAGCTCAGCTCAGCTCCAAATACAGATGGTAAAATGGAGATTTATGCCCAAAACGGTGGTGAGGTTGACTGGATGAAAAAGGACTATGAGGAGCCTTCAAGTTCAGGAGGATTCTTGCAAGTCTCTAGAGGATTCTTGATAAAGGCAGGACAGTGTGATCATATTTTACCTGGGAGATAACAGGTTTAATAAAATGGGTCAAATATTGACTGTGATCAAAGTTCAAGGGTAAAAATTCTCACTAACTTGATTAAGCAGGTTTCATAGTAAAGCCAGGCAAAACTGGACACAGAAATCCACAGTCAAGACATAGTTAAGAAAAGCATTTCAGGAAGCCTGACTAAAGTATTGTCAAGTGGTCCTGGTCATCTTCAGAGTCAGAGTTCTTATCTTCGCTGCCATAATTCTCTGAAAGTCACAGGTTTCCCCAAAACAACATGAAATCCTTCTGGTCATTCCCCTTCTTCCGGGCATCTCTCAGTTTGGAGTATCTCCTGGCTCTGAAGAAGGTGGAGCCATGGGGTGACATCTGTGAAGTGAGTGTCCTATTGTTTCTCCTTCCCACGTGTCTGTCCCAGATGCTGGTGCAGGAGTCGGGCCCAGGACTATTGAAGACTCCCTCTTCACCAGCCCTGTCTCTGGTTCTGCATCACACACAGTGCTGACTGTTGGGGCAGGATCCACCATTCCCCAAGGAGAGGTCTGTGGAGTATAAGGCGCTTTGTTTCTGGGATTAGTGCTGTGTACATCCTGTCTTTCCCAAAATGCCTCTCCATCTCCAGAGACACATCAGAGAACCAGCTTTCCGTGCAGATCACCTCCGTGATATCTGAGGACATAGGCATGTGTTACTGAGCTGCACACAGTGAGGGGAAGCCCATGTGAGCCCAGACAGACACCTCCCTCCTAGTGAACCGAGTGTGCCCACCGCAGAGTGGACACAGAACCAGCTTGGAGGTGCTCCATATCCTCAGAAAATATTGCGGATCACCAGGAAAACCAGGGAACTAATTTCTGAGAAGGATCAGCAGAAGATATAAAGATCTCTTTCAGAAGCTGTGGATTCTCCACTGGAGAGCTGCCACCCCTGGGAGCGTCATCCACCATCATTCCAGGGAAATTTCTTGTATTTGAATTTGACACTTTCCCTCCTGGATTCAGGCATGTCTGTTTTTCCCCAACTATCAGAGTGCCAGCTGCACAGAAATACTTGTTCATACCATCTTGCTTTTATCTTATTTTTAAAATGTGCTTATTTTTGGCCATGCTGGGTCTTCGTTGCTGTGCATGGCTTTCTCTAGCTATGGGAGCAGGAGCTTCTCATTGCAATGGCTTCTATTGTTGAGGAGCAGAGGCTGTACGGTGCATGGTCTCTGTAGTTGTGGCACAGGGGCTTAGCTGCTCTGTGGCTTGTGAAATCTTCCCAGGCCAGGGATCGAACCCATGTACCCTGCATTGGTAGGCACTGGACCACCAAGGAAGCATGACATCTTGTTTATAAATTTAGGTTACCACATAAGTTTTTAGTTGGCTAGTATCTAATAAGACAGCTTCCCTGGTGGCTCAGTGGTAAAGAATCCGTCTGCTAATGCAGGAGATGTAGGTTCGATCCCTAGGCCTGGAAGATCCCCTGGAGAAGGAAATGGCAACCCACTAAACTCTTCTTGCATGGGAAATCCCATGGACAGAGGCATCTAGCAGTCGCAAAGAGTTGGAAGCAACTTAGCAAATGAACAACAACAACATTTAATAAGAGAAGTTTATAAACTTGTATATAAACTATACAACTTATAAACGTGTTATGGCATAAATGGGTTTTCTTTTGAACTTCAGACCTACTCTCAGAAAGATATGCACACCCTATTAATCTGAAGAGTCCAATCAGACCCACTCTCAGAAAGATCTGCACACCCTATTAATCTGAAGAGTCCAATCTAATCCTGTTTCTAGGAACACCTGTCCCTTGAATTGCTGTTGTTGTTCAGTCAACCAGTTCAAATATTAATTTATTATAATAGCTCTGAATTATCCATGAAAATAAAGCAATGGGATCTACACATCTAGTATAGCAACGGTTCTTATTCTCAGAAAGTTGGGCCCATCCTTTGATCACGATCAACTTCACTAACGAAGTGCTCTCCCATCCCAGACCTTTACCACGTGGGTTCGAGAGAAGTGCACTGTGCACACAACCAGGAAAGATCACCGGGAGACTGACCTCGGCTTCTCTCCACTTATGAAGACAGGGCTCACCCACATGCAAATTCATCTTCAAGCTCCAGGGTAAAATCCACCCCTCGTCTGTGGAAGCTCACAGCTCTCTCCTCACACAGGGCTGAGGTCGCAGGGAAGGCAGAGCTGTGCGCTAGAAGAAGATGAGGCTGGGGGTTCTTCTCCTCTGCCTGCTGACAGCCCTACAAGCAGAGGGTCTCAGGTGTCAGACAGAGGTCTGTGGGGATGGTTGTGACTGCAGGTGACTTATAGGGACTGATTCTCCTTGTCCCCAGGGGTCCTGTCCCAGGTGCAGCTTCAGGAGTCGGGACCCAGCCTGGTGAAGCCGTCACAGACCCTCTCCCTCACCTGCGCCGACTCTGGTTACTCCATCACCAGTGGTTATGGTTGGAACTGGATCCGCCAGGCCCCAGGGAAGGGGCTAGTGTGGATGGGTTGCATAAACTATGATGGTAACACTTACTACAGCCCCTCCATCAAGAGCCGCACCTCCATCTCCAGGGACACGTCCAAGAACCAGTTCTCCCTGCAACTGAGCTCTGTGACCACCGAGGACACGGCCGTGTATTACTGTGCAAGAGACACAGTGAGTGGAAGTCAGTGTGAGCCCAGACCAAAACCTCCTGCAGGGGGACAGGAGGGGCTGTAGGGGAGCTCAGGGTCCACCAGGGGGCGCTCAGGACCACGAGCACAGGGTCGCCCAAGGAGCAGGCACTGAGGAAGAGCCAACAATCTAGGAGTGTTTCTTGTTCCTTCACAGCAAAATTCTGCACAGAAAGTCCTGTGTTTTCTTTGTTTGTCACCCCCTGGCTTCTCTCAGTTCACAGTGGGCAATGTAGAATAAGAATTAAATTCAATCATTTAATGTAATTGTGACATGCATATAAAATTTTATTCACAATTTTGAACTATGCAATCCACTATCCCTTAATATACTCACACTCTTCTGTTACTGCCACCATATTCAGCTGTAAAGTCCTTTCTTCTTGAAAAGGAACTTCCTATTGTCCATGTGGTCACTTCCAGCTTCTCCCTCCCCAACGACTCAGGAACCCATCCGTCTTCTTTCTCTCTCTGCATATTTGCTTCTTTGGGATATTTCATGTAATTAGAAAGATATGCTCTGTGTCCTTTTGTTCTGCCTCTTTCAATTAACATAACTTTTAAGGTTATCCTTGCTATAGTATGTGTCAGTTCTCTGTTCCCTTTATGAACATATCACATTGCTTATCCATTCATCAGTAGAACTACTTTAGTGTCTGTCATCTATTTGGCTACTGTGAATAGGACTACTCTGGGCAATTGTAAATTTTTGTTTGAACATCTCTTTTTAATGATCTTGCACATCTTCTTTGCAGCAGAATTTTGAAACAGAGTGATTCTGTTTTTACTTTTTGAGTAACTGAAAAACTCTTTTCCACAGAGCCTGAACTATTTTTTATTCCACCAGCAGTCTAGACAATTTCCAATTTCTTCAAAACCATGACAACACTTGTTAATTTTCCTAAAAAAAAAAAAAAAAAAAAAATCATCCTGTCCCGCGCTTCTGACCTGAGTGTCTCCTTCAACATTTTAATGGCCACATGTGATAAACCCACAGCAAACATAATTTTCAATGATGAGAAACTGAAAACATTTCCTTTAAGATCAGAAACAGGATAACCATGTCCTCACCGGCCACTATTATTCAACATAGCTTTGGAAGTATCAGTTCTGTTCAGTTCAGTTCAGTCGTTCAGTCATGTCCGACTCTTTGCAACCCCATGAACTGAGGCACACCAGGCCTCCCTGTCCATCACCAACTCCCGGAGTCCACCCAAACTCATGTCCATTGAGTCAGTGATGCCATCCAACCATCTCATCCTCTGTCGTACCCTTCTCCTCCTGCCCTCAATCTTTCCCAGCATAAGGATCTTTTCAAATGAGTCAGCTCTTTGAATCAGGTGGCCAAAGTACAGGAGTTTCAGCTTCAACATCAGTCCTTCCAGTGAACACCCAAGACTGATCTCCTTTAGGATGGACTTTTTGGATCTCCTTGCAGTTCAAGGGACTCTCAAGAGTCTTCTCCAACAACACAGTTCAAAAGCATCAATTCTTCTGCACTCAGCTTTCTTTATAGTCCAACTCTCACATCCATACATGACTACTGGAAAAACCATAGCCTTGACTAGAGAGACCTTTAGTTGACAAAGTAATATTTCTGCTTTTTAATATGCTCTAGGTTGGTCACAACTTTCCTTCCAAGGAGTAAGCATCTTTTAATTTCATGGCTGCAGTCACCATCTGCAGTGATTTCAGAGCCCAGAAAATCAGCAATGACAATTGAAAGAGTTAGATCTTGAGTAGGTTGATAAGAAGTCCCCAAAAAGGAGAAAGTGGTCTGAGGCTCATGAGGCGGAGAAAAGGACAAATGTTTGTTTTTTTTTTCTCTTTAATCCCAGAACTAATGATTACACAACAACAACAAAGCTCATCTGGCAAAGGATATGTTTTTCCTCAAGCTCTGTACCAGTGATTATATAACAACAATGTATCTTGCTCAGGGACAAGCTTCTCCTTCTTAAGACCCTTCTGACTAATCGCGTCATCTTAAAGTGTATGTGGTGGGAGTTAGTCTGGTTCTATTGCTAGTTTTATTACACACCAGGAGAGAGGAGCAGTGACCCCACAAGAGGCTGACCCAGACTTGCCTGTGAGAGTCCAAGAGTCTCTGGCAGAGGCGTGGGTCTGTGGTGGCCTGCTGCAAGGTCTGGGGCACTGAGTGCAGCCGTGCCCACACAGGGCCCTTTGGAGGAGGCCACCATCATCTTCATCACCTCCACCATAGTTTGGTCTCAGGCCAACAACAGAGAGGGAACACAGCTCCACCCATCAACAGAAAATTGGATTAAAGATTTATTGAGCATGGCCCCACCCATCAGAACAATACCAAGTTTCCCCCACATCCAGTCTCTCCATAAACCTCTTACCCTTATCCTTCAGAGGGCAGACAGAACAAAACCACAGTCACAGAAAACTAGTCAAACTGATCGCATGGACCACAGCCTAGCTAAC
Organism: Cervus elaphus; assembly: GCF_910594005.1. NCBI lineage: Eukaryota > Metazoa > Chordata > Mammalia > Artiodactyla > Cervidae > Cervus > Cervus elaphus. The sequence continues at coordinate 72,019,712 of NC_057827.1, read as the reverse complement.
TCAATGAAACTATGAGTCAAGCCCTGTAGGGCCGCCGAAGACCAACGGGACGTGGTGGAGAGCACTGAGAAAACGTGGCCCGCTGGAGAAGGGAGTGGCAAATGCCGTCAGCATTCTTGCCTTGAAAACCGCATGCACAGTATGAGAAGGAGACGCATATGACACCGACGGATGGACTCCTCAGGGCGCTAGGTGCCCAGTATGCTACTGGAGAAGAGTAGAGGAATAACTCCAGAAAGAATGAAGAGATGGAGCCAAAGCAAAAACAATGACCAGTTTTGGATGTGACTGGTAAAGGAAGTAAAGTCCGATGCTGCAAAGAACAATATTGAATAGAAACCTGGAATGTTAGGTCCATGAATCAAGGTATATTAGAAGTGGCCAAACAGGAGTTGACAAGAGTGATCATCAACATTTTTAGAATCAGTGAACTAAAATGGACTGGAAGTGGCAAATTTAACTCAGATGACCATGATATCTACTACTGTCGGCAAGTATCCCTTAGAAGAAATGGAGTAGCCCTCATAGTCAACAAAAGAGTCCAAAATGCAGTACTTGGCTGCAATCTCAAAAATGACAGCATGATCTGAGTTCATTTCCAAGGTAAACCATTCTATATCACAACAATCCAAGTCTATGCCCTAACCAGTAATGCTGAAGAAGCCAAAGTTGAATGGTTCTATGAAGATTTACAAGACCTATTAGAACTAACACTCAAAAAATATGTCCTTTTCATCTTAGGGGACTGGAATGCAAAAGTAGAAGTCAAGAGATACCTGGAATAACAGGAAAATTTGACCTTGAAGTACAAAACGAAGTAGAGCAAAGGCTTACAGAGTTTGGCCAACAGAACACAGTGGTCATAGCAAACACCCTCTTCCAACAACACAAGAGAAGACTCTACACATGAAGATCACCAGATGGTCAATACCGAAATCAGATTGTTTATATTCTTTGTAGCCAAAGATGGAGAAGCTCTATATACTCCCCCAAAACAAGACTGGGAGCTTAGTGTGGCTCAGATCATGAACACCTTACTGCAAAATTCAGACTTAAATTGAAGAAAGTAGGGAAAACCACTAGACCACTCAAGTATGACCTAAATCAAATCCCTTACAATTATACAGTGGAAGTGGCAAATAGATTCAAGGAATTCTATGACAGACAAATTGTCTGAAGAACTATGGACAGAGTTTCATGACACTGTAGAGGAGGCAGTGATCAAGACCATCCCCAAGAAGAAGAAATGCAAAATGGTTGTCTGAGGAGGCCTTATAAATAGCTGAGAAAAGAAGAGAAGCTAAAGGCAAAGGAGAAAAGGGAAGAAATAGGCATCTGAATTCAGAGTTCCAAAGAATATCAAGGAGAGATAAGAAAGCTTTCCTCAGTGATTAATGAAAAGAAGTAGAGGAAAGCAATAGAATGGGAAAGACTAGAGATCTCTTAAAAAAAAAATTAGAGATACCAAGGGAACATTTCATACAAAGTGAGCACAATAAAAGACAGAAATGGTATGGACCTAACAGAAGCAAAAGATATTAAGACGAGGTGGGAAGGACACAGAAGAACTATACAAAAAGATCTCAATGATGCAGGTAACCATGACGGTGTGATCACTCACCTGGAGCCATACATCCTGAAATGCGAAGTCATGTGGGCCTTAGGAAGCATCACTATGAACAAAGATAGTGGAGGTGATGGGATTCCAGTTGAGCTGCTTCAAATCCTAAAAGATGGTGCTCTTAAAGTGCAGCACTAAGTATGCCAGCAAATTTGGAAAACTCAGCAGTGGTCACAAGACTGGAAAAGGTCAGTTTTCATTCCGATCCCGAAGAAAGGCAATGCCAAAGAATGCTGAAACTACTGCACAACTGCACTCATCTCACACACAAGCAAAGTAATGCTCAAAGTGCTCCAAGCCAGGCTTCAACAGCACATGATCTGTGAACTTCCAGATGTTCAAGCTTGATTTAAAAAGGCAAAGGAGCCAGATATTAAATTGCCAACATTCACTGGATCTTAGGAAAAGCAAGAGAGTTCCAGAAAAACATCTACATCTGCTTTATTGACTATGTGGAAGCCTTTGACAGTGTGGATAACAACAAACTGTGGAAAATTCTGAAAGAAATGGGAATACCAGACCACCTCACTTGCCTCCTGAGAAATTTGTATGCAGGTCAAGAAGCAACAGTTAGAACTGGACATGGAAAAACAGACTGGTTCCAAATCAGGAAAGAAGTACATCAAGGCTCCATATATTGTCACCCTGTTTATTTAACTTATAGACAGGGTACATCAAGCAAAATGCCGGGCTGGAGGAAGGCCAAGCTGGAATCAAGATTGCTGAGAGAAATATCAGTAACTCCAGATATGCAGATAACATCATCCTTATGGCAGAAAGTGAAGAAGAACTAAAGAGCCTCTTGAAAGTGAAAGAGGAGAGTGAAAAAGATGGCTTAAAACTTAATATTCCAAAAACTAAGATCGTGGCATCCGGTCCCATCACTTCATGGCCAATAGACGGGAAAACAATGGAAACAGTTACAGACTTTAGTTTCTTGGGCTCCAACATCACTTCAGATGGTGACACTTTCCAGTAGTCACGGATGGATGTGAGAGTTGGACTGTAAAGAAAGGTGAGCGCTGAAGAACTGATGCTTTTGAACTGTGGTATGGGAGAAGACTCTTGAGAACCCCTTGGACTGGAAGGAGATCAAACCTGTCAATCTTAAAGGAAGTTCAGTTCAGTTCAGTTCAGTCGCTCAGTCGTGTCCGACTCTTTGCGACCCCATGAATCGCAGCACGCCAGGCCTCCCTGTCCATCACCAACTCCCGGAGTTTACTCAAACTCATGCCCATCAAGTCGGTGATGCCATCCAGCCATCTCATCCTCTGTTGCCCCCTTCTCCTCCTGCCCCCAATCCCTCCCAGTATCAGGGTCTTTTCCAATGAGTCAACTCTTCGAATAAGGTGGCCAAAGTACTGGAGTTTCAGCTTCAGCATCAGTCCTTCCAATGAACACCAGGACTGATCTCCTTTAGGATGGACTGGTTGGATCTCCTTGCAGTCCAAGGGACTCTCAAGGGTCTTCTCCAACACCACCATTCAAAAGCATCAATTTTTCAGTGCTCAGCTTTCTTCACAGTCCAACTCTCACATCCATACATGACCACTGGAAAAACCACAACCTTGACCAGACAGACCTTTGTTGGCAAAGTAATGTCTCTGCTTTTTAATATGCTCTCTAGGTTGGTCATAACTTTCCTTCCAAGGAGTAAGCACCTTTTAATTTCATGGCTACAGTCACCATCCACAGTGATTTTGGAGCCCCAAAAATTGAAGTCTGACACTGTTTCCACTGTCTCCCCATCTATTTCCCATGAGGTGATGGGACCAGATGCCGTGATCTTAGTTTTCTGAATGTTAAATTTTAAGCCAACTTTTTCACTCTCCTCTTTCACTTTCATCAAGAGACTTTTTAGTTCCTCTTCACTCTCTGCCATAAGGGTGGTGTCATCTGCATATCTGAGGTTATTGATATTTCTCCTGGCAATCTTAATTCCAGTTTGTGCTTCTTCCAGCCCAGCGTTTTTCATGATGTACTCTGCATATAAGTTAAATAAGCAGGGTGACAATATACAGCCTTGACATACTCCTTTTCCTATTTTGAACCCGTCTTCTGTTCCATGTCCAGTTCTAACTGTTGCTTCCTGACCTGCATACAGGTTTCTCAAGAGGCAGGTCAGGTGGTCTGGTATTCCCATCTCTTTCAGAATTTTCCATAGTTTATTGTGATCCACACAGTCGAAGGCTTTGGCATAGTCAATAAAGCAGAAATAGATGTTTTTCTGGAACTCTCTTGCTTTTTTGATGATCCAGCAGATATTGGCAATTTGATCGCTGGTTCCTCAGCCTTTTCTAAAACCAGCTTGAGCATCTGGAAGTTTTCGGTTCACATATTGCTGAAGCTTGGCTTTGAGAAATTTGAGCATTACTTTACTAGCGTGTGAGATGAGTGCAATTGTGCGGTAGTTTGAGCATTCTTTGGGATTGCCTTTCTTAGGGATTGGAATGAAAACTGACCTTTTCCAGTCCTGTGACCACTGCAGAGTTTTCCAAATTTGCTGGCATATTGAGTGCAGCACTTTAACAGTCATCTTTCAGGATTTGAAATAGCTCAACTGGAATTCCATCACCTCCACTAGCTTTGATTGTAGTGATGCTTTCTAAGGCCCACTTGACTTCACATTCCAGGATATCTGGCTCTAGGTGAGTGATCACACCATCATGATTATCTAGGTCATGAAGATCTTTTTTGTACAGTTCTTCTGTGTATTCTTGCCACCTCTTCTTAATATCTTCTGCTTCTGTTAGATCCATACCATTTCGGTCCTTTATCAAACCCATCTTTGCCTGAAATGTTCCCTTGATATCTCTAATTTTCTTGAAGAGATCTCTAGTCTTTCCCATTCTGTTGTTTTCCTCTATTTCTTTGCACTGATCGCTGAGGAAGGCTTTCTGATCTCTCCTGGCTATTCTTTGGAACTCTGCATTCAAATGGGAATATCTTTCCTTTTCTCCTTTGCTTTTCACTTCTCTTCTTTTCACAGCTGTTTGTAAGTCCTCCTCAGACAACCAGTTGGCCTTTTTGCATTTCTTTTCCATGGGGATGGTCTTGATGCCTGTCTCCTGTACAATGTCACGAACCTCTGTCCATAGTTCATCAGGCTCTCTGTCTATCAGATCTAGTCCCTTAAGTCTATTCCTCACTTCCACTGTATAATCATAAGGGATTTGATTTAGGTCATACCTGAATGGTCTAGTGGTTTTCCCTACTTTCTTCAGTTTAAGTCTGAATTTGGCAATAAGGAGTTCATGATCTGAACCACAGTCAGCTCCTGGTCTTGTTTTTGCTGAGTGTATAGAGCTTCTCCATCTTTGGCTGCAAAGAATATAATCAATCTGATTTCGGTGTTGACCCATCTGGTGATGTCCATGTGTAGGGTCTTCTCTTGCGTTGTTGGAAGAGTGTGTTTGCTATGACCAGTGCGTTCTCTTGGCAAAACTCTATTAACATTTGCCCTGCTTCATTCCATACTCCAAGACCAAATTTTCCTGTTACTCCAGGTGTTTCTTGACTTCCTACTTTTGCATTCCAGTTCCCTATAACGAAAAGGACATTTTTTTGGGGTGTTAGTTCTAAAAGGTCCTGTGGGTCTTCATAGAACCATTTAACTTCAGCTTCTTCAGCATTACGGGTTGGGGCATAGGCTTGGATTACCATGATATTGAGTAGTTTGCCTTTGAAACAAACAGTGATCATTCTGTAGTTTTTGAGATTGCATTCAAGTACTGCATTTCAGACTCTCTTGTTGACCATGATGGCTACTCCATTTCTTCTAAGGGATTCCTGCCCACAGTAGTAGATATAATGGTCATCTGAATTAAATTCACCCATTCCGGTCCATTTTAGTTCGCTGATTCCTAGAATGTCAACATTCACTCTTGCCATCTCCTGTTTGACCACTTCCAATTTGCCTTGAGTCATGGACTTAACATTCCAGGTTCCTATGCGATATTGCTCTTTACAGCATCAGACCTTGCTTCTATCACCAGTCACATCCACAACTGGGCATTGTTTTTGCGTTGGCTCCATCTCTTCATTCTTTCTGGAGTTATTTCTCCTCTGATCTCCAGTAGCATATTGGGCACCTTCTGACCTGGGGAGTTCCTCTTTCAGTATCCTATCATTTTGCCTTCTCATACTGTTCATGGGGTTCTCAAGGCAAGAATACTGAAGTGGTTTGCCATTCTCTTCTCCAGTGGAAATGAGTCCTGACTTTTCATTGGAAGGGTTGACGCTGAAACTGATGGTTGGATGGCATCACCGACTTGAGCAAGGTCCAAGAGTTGGTAATGGACAGGAAAGCCTGATGTGATGCAACCCATAAGATCACATAGAGTTGGACATATCTGAATGACTGAAGTGTACTGAACTGAAATATTTTGAAAATGACTGACCCCTCAAAGCAACCCACAGATTCAATGCAATACCTGTCAGTTTGCCAATGGTATTTTTCACAGAACTAGAACAAAAATTTTAGTCTTTTTTGAAACATGAAAGACCCCAAAGGGGCAGAGAGATCTTGAGAAACAGCCGAAGAATCAAATTCCCTGAATTCAGAGTATAATACAAAGCTACAGTTACCATGGCAGTAGCAAAGATGTCAGTGCTGACAAAGGTCCAGGTCCAGAGCTCCAGGTGTCTCCTTCATAATTCAAGGGGGCCTGGGAGGTCTCCTTCCAGGAATAGGTCTTCAGCCTCAGTAAGTATGTCCACCTCTGTCCAGGATCCCCTGCAGGGCGGCCAGGTCCAGTGTGAGAAGCTGAGATCTGGACAAAAGGGCTCACTGTGCCCTGATGTGTGCTCTCCAGCACATCACCTACAAGTCCAGGCTGCAGGTTAGCTTCACATCTGTAACATGCAGGTAAACCAACATCTACATCACATGCATGGTGTGCATATGTAGAAACAAAATAGTAAAACAGGCACTGAGGGTCAGGGCCCAGGATAGTCCACCCAAAATGTGCCTCAATGGGATGTAGACTGCTATGAACTAAAGTGACTTAAGAAAGGGCCCTTTACCTGCTGTTGGTTCTGCTCTCCTGTTAGTACCGACCTAACTCTGAGTATGCTAGCAATTAGGGCTTCTCACGTGGCTCAATGGGAAGGAATCTGCCTGCCAAGCAAAAATCCTGGGTTCAATCCCTGGGTCCAGAAGAAGGAAATGGCAACCTACTCCAGTACTGTTGCTTGGAAAATTCCATTGACAGAGAAGCCTGGTGGGTTATGGTCCACGGGGTTACAAGAGTTTGACACAACTTAGTGACTAAACAACAAAGACAACATGGAGGCAATTGGACCTGGTGACTCCAATGCATGGTTTTCACCAGACCACCAACACAGGTCTTCTGAGCTCAGGTCCGTGGACTGTAGTAATCATGTACCTGGACCTGTTGTGAGAGCTATGGAGGGAGCTCAGACTCTGATCTGACTCAACCTCCAGTGTCTGTGCCCACTAAGCCCACAGCTTCTAAACTCAGACCCACTCCATCTACAAGAGCACTTGTCCTTTGGGGCGTTTTACAGGTGCTGAATTTATCAAGCCATCAATGGAGGTGTAATTGCCCAGTTCACACAGCCATGAAGAGAGATTTCACCTCTTATTCCTTAGCCACACATGCCCATGTGCTCAGCTAATCATGGACAACCTGGAAGAAATTTTTAGAAAGGGATAATCTTCAAAAACTGAACTAGGAAGAAATAGGAAATATGGACAGACCAGTCACAAGTAATGGACTTGAACTTGTGATTAACATCTTCCAACAACAACAACAAAAAGTCCAGAACTAGACAGCTTCATGGGTGACGCTATCAAACATTTAGAGAAGAGCTGATACCTGTCCTTCTCAAACTGTTTTCTAAAGAGAAATTCAGAGTGAGAAATGCTCGCAAAGTCATTCTAGAAGGATCTCATCACCCTGATATCACAGGAGGGCAAAGATATTACAAAATAGAAATTTCTGACTCATATCATTGATGAACAATCATGCAAAAAATCCTCAAGAAAATTCTAGCAAACAGAATCCAGCAACACATTAAAAGGATCAACATTTTGATCAATTGGAATTTATCCCTGGGATGCCAGGATTCTTCAGTATGTGCAAATTAAACACTATGGTACACTATACTAACAATTTAAGGAATAAAAACCATATGGTCATCATAATGGATGCAGAAAAAGCTTTTGACAAAATTCAACACCCACTTATGATAAATGCTCTTGAGAGAGTGGGCACAGAGGGAACCTATCTCAATATAATAAAGGCCATATATGATAAATCCTCAGCAAACATCATTCTTTATGGTGAAACACTGAAAGTGTTTTCTAAGATCAAGAAAAAGACAAAGATGTGCACTCACTACTCTTATTTAACATAATTTTGGAAGTCATAGCCATGGCCATCAGAAGAAAAAGAAATAAAAGGGAAGTCAATTTGAAAAAGGAGAAAAACCATAATTATTTGCTGATAACATGATAATTAAAAAAAAATCATAAAGAAGTTACCAGAAGACAACTTGAAGCTCAATGATAAATTCAGTAAAGTCGTAGGATATAAAATTAATGCTCAGAAATTCCTTGCATTCCTATACACTAATAATGAAAGATCAGAAAGAGAAACTAAGGGAACAATACCATTTACAGTTGTAAAAAGTAATAAAATGCACAGGAATAAACATATCTAAGGAGACAGAAGGCCTGTACTCATAAAACTATAAGATATTGATGAACAAAATGACAGATGGTATTCCAAATTTGGGGAATAAGATGGGGGTACCCACAGGTGTAACTTTCAGCTCTTCCACATATCACTGTAAACTTCTTCCTGTCCTACTGGATTCAGTGGTCTAGGGTACAGGGTTGCAAGTGGAAGTCTTGAAAGAAAGGGCCAACGGTAAACAAGCTAGTTACAGTTAACTATATCTTTAAGCTTTATTGCAGAATTTCTAAGGGTCTGGTGAAATAGACTGTGCTTTCACCTTTTCTGGAAAAATTGAAGGGGTTCAGAAGAGTCATGAGGGACATTATGTGGATATGTCTGGTTTAATTAAGAGTAGAAACAAAACATATTATGTGACACGTTAGAGAGGTAAAACTGGATGCACAATTATCCCTGTTTAAGTGTTTTATAATACGCTCATATCCTCCAGATGTCACCACAGTGAACATACACCTTGCCCTTTTCCACTCACAGGTAATCTTAGGTTTCTTACAGCTCCTGTCTCCCAGTTTTCCTTCTTCTCTCACCTGGACAGGGTGTAGGTCTCTCATATTTTTGGAGTCATGGGATCTAAGCACCAGTCCAAGGCTCTCTGGAGGTGAGCTCAGCCTCTGTGCACTTCCCCGAACAGAGAAGAGACAGAACATCTCAGCACTGTCCTGAGATGGGCTCCACTGCCCTTGATCTCTTGTTGCAAATGGCCAGTTGTCATTCAAACTCAACGCTGGTCATGAATATAGACAACAGAGAACAGAGGAGGGAAAGCATGGCCATGAAGTTCACATTAGTGAGACATAATCCATCCCACACTCAAATTCACAGAGACTCTGGTCTCCAGCAGGGCTCTAACCTGATTTCTGTCTCCATCAGTGACACAGGATGGGGAGGTCTAAATCCTTTGACCAGCTATGTGCCTGTGACCTGCAGTGATGGCTGAGATGAAGATGAAGTTTCTGTGTAAAACTCTTTACAGAAACCTTCAGAAATCCACACCTGATATTGCATTTGTTATATTCAGATATGATTGATGTTTTTACAGAAGTTGAAAGAAGTTAATTATTGTTATTGTTCAATCACTAAGTCATGTCTAACTCTCTGCAACCACATGGACTGCAGCACATTGGGCTTCCCTGTCCTTCACCATCTTCTAGAATTTGCTCAAACTCAGGTCCATTGAGTCAGTGATGCCACCCAGTCATCTCATCCTCTCTCATCTTATTCTCCTCCAGTCTTATCTTTCCCAGCATCAGAATCTTTCCCAGTGAGGCAGGAAACTTGCACAAGCCTCTTATCTTCATCCATCAGAGGGCAGACAGAAGCAGCAAGAACTGCAGTCCCATGTCCTCCAGAATGAAAATCATAATCACAGAACACTAATGAAAATGATCACATGGAACACAGCCATGAGAACTCAATGAAACTACATGTTCAGTCTCTCAGTCGTGTCTGACTCTTTGGGACCCCACGAACTGTCGCCAGCCAGGCTCTTCTGTCCAAGGAATTTTCCAGGCAAGAATACTGGAGTGGGTTGCCATTTATCATTCAAGGGGATCTTCCTGGCCCAGGGTTCAAACCTGAGTCTCCTGTGTCTTCTACATTGGCAGGCAGACTCTTTGCCACTGCACCACCTGGAAGGTTTATTAAAAACACACAAAACGAAGTGACATTGATGGAGAGATAGATATGGATCAGTGAAACAGAAGCTATGTGATGTAGGATAAGCCTAGTTGTAACTTGATAAGACACAGAAAGTACAGAATGCAACACACACACACACATGTATTTGAACACACATTTTAAAATAACATACATTTAAGGATTCATTAAATGTATGTCAAAGCCTTTGACGGTGTGGATCACAACAAACTCTGGAAAATTCTTAAAGAGATGGGAATACCAGATCACTTTACCTATCTCCTGAGAAACCTGTATGCAGATCAGGAAGCAATAGTTAGAATCTTACATGGATCAATGGACTGGTTCAAATTTTGGAAAGGAGTACATCAAGGCTGTATATTGTTACCCTGCTTAATTCATTTATATGAAGTGTATATCAAGGGAAATGCCAGGCTGGATGAAGCATAAGCTAGAATCAAGATTGCCAGGAGAAATATCAATAACCTCAGGTATGCAGATGATACCACCCTTATGGCAGAAAGCAAAGAGGAAGTAAAGAGTCTGTTAATGAAGTTTGAAAGAGGAGAGTGAAAAAACTGGCTTAAAACTCAACATTAAGAAATCTAAGATCATGACATCCAGTTCCATCACTTCATGGCAAATAAATGGGGAAACAGTGGCATCAGTGACAGAATTTATTTTCTTGGGCTCCAAAATCACTGCAGATGGTGACTGCAGCCATGAAATTAAAAGGGGCTTGCTCCTTGGAAGAAAAGCTATGACAGAACTAGACAACGTATTAAAGAACAGAGATATTACTTGGCTGACAATGGCAGGTATAGTCAAAGCTATGGTTTTTCCAGTAGCCATTTATGGATGTGAGAGTTGGACCATAAAGAAGGAAGTTGTACTGGAGAAGACCCCTGAGAGTCCCTTGGACTGCAAGGAGATCAAACCAGTCAATCCTAAAGAAATCAACCCTGAACATTCAGGACTGATGCTGAAGCTGAAGCTCCAATATTGTGGCCTCCTGATGTGAAGAGGTGACTCACTGGAAAAGACCCTGATGCTGGGAAATATTGAAGGCAGGTGGAGAAGGGGATGACAGAGGATGAGATGGTTGGATGGGATCACTGACTCAAAGAATATGATTTTGAGAAAGCTCCAGGAGATAGTGAAGGACAGGCAAACTTGGCTTGCTGCAGTCTATGGGTTGCAAAAATTTGGACATGACAGCAACTGAACAAAAACAATAGATACATTTACTCTATTTATTTCAATTTTAAAATGTCTCTGGAGAGAATTAAAATTATTTAAAACAACTACTTGAATGATTCAAGATTTAAAATTCAGTAACCTACTCTTCTTGTGTTACTGTTGTTCACACATCTTGTGTAATTTATTCTAATGATCCAAAAGTTGGCACCATCCCATGACCTGATCCCAGTGTTCCACAGAGATCAAGTGTTCTAGCTGGGAGTGACAGGCTGAGAGAGTTCAAATGCCCAGTTGGATGAGTGGGACCTAATTCAGCCTTTCTTCTCTTATAAGGACAGGGCTCCCTCACATGCAAAATTTCCTCCCTTCTCTAGACTAAATTCCACCCCTCGGCTGTGGGAGCTCACAGCTCCCTGCTCACACAGGGCTGAGGCCTCAGAGAAGGCAGAGCTGTGGTCTAGAAGACGAGGCTGTGGAGCCTTCTCCTCTGCCTGGTGGCAGCTCCCCAAGGCGAGGGTCTCAGGTGCAGACACTGGTCTGTGGGGATGGTTGTGGCTGCAGGTGACTGACAGGGTCTGATTCTCGTTGTCTACAGGTGTCCTGTCCCAGGTGAAACTGGAGATGTGGGACTCTGAAATGGTGACTCCATGGCAGACCCTCACCCTCACCTGTGCTGTCTACGGATTATCCATCTCAACCAGTGGTTATGCTTGGAACTGGATCTGCCAGCCTCCAGGGAAGGGGCTAGAGTCGATGGGGAACATATGGTATGATGGTAGCATGGAATACAGCCCAGCCCTCAAGAGCCGCACCTCCATCTCCAGAGACATGTCCAAGAGCCCGTCTTCCCTGCAGCTGAGCTCCATGACCACCGAGGACACGGGGTTTATTACTGTGCAAGAGACACATTGAGGGCATCAGTGTCCGCCCAGACACAGACCTCCTGCAGGGGGACAGGAGGGGCTGCAGGGGGCACTCAGGGCTTGCCTACTTAGAAGCCTAGACCAGCGACAAGTGCAGAGGGACTGGGCAGGTGTTTCCCTTGGAGTCAAGGATTTCCTTCCTCTCCCATCTTCCAGCTGTCCTCAGGGATGTTTCCTGCTGTGATCTTTCTGCTCTGATGTACACACACTCTCTTCAGGCGTGGAAGTAAGAACATTCTCTGTTTGCAGATGGGACTTCTTCATTTGACCCCCACAAACCTGTTTTCACTGTAAGAAACAGCCTTTGGACCTCAGACACAGACATGCTATACCCTAATGGCCCCTCCCTCCATCCGGCACAGGGGAATGGCCACACAGGTTTATGATCAGCCCCCAGGGTCTCTGTCCTCCTTACGACATGATGTCCTCTTGGTCCTCATACACTCTCGTGAACACTGGTGTCCAGGGATTGCCTTTCTGTGTTAGTCCCTCAGTCTCCTGAGTAAGGAGGGAGTCCACCTGAGGACTGAACCCCGTTTCCACAAGAGGCAGAAAGGAGCACATGCCCAGACATGGAGAGCGTCCCAGTCCTGCTGGCCACATCTGGGTGGTTTCTGAAAGCGGCCCTGGGCTGTGAGCTAAGATGTGTCTCTCAAGCCTCCATGGGAGAGTCCATGTGATTAACAGGAGCCCGGTGACAGAGTCCTGACCCTGCCCACCCTCTGCTGTTACCCTAGATTTCCTAAGATGCCCCCATAAATTCTATCTGTTGTCTATAGAAACTGAGGTTGTTTTCTAATCACCATTTCAAAATACATTGTTCTGAGTGTATGGGGACACAAATAATTAGTGTGAGTATTCTGTAATTTGCTGATCTTTATAGCTTCTTATATGGAGGCTTTGAATTTCCTTTTAAAGATCATATTGTTTGCAAAGAATGGAATTTTGTTTATTCCTCTCTGGCTTGGATGCCTTTTATGTCTATAACATACGTAAATTGCACTGCCCAAGACTTCTAATACCCTTTTGAGTAGCATGATAGTCTCTTCAACAAATGGTGTAGAGGAAAGTGGATTGAAAGTGAAGGAAAGTTTGGTCGCTCAGTATTGTCTGACTATTTGTGATCCCATGGATTGTAGACTACCAGGCTCCTCCATCCATGGGATTTTCCAGGCAAGAGTACTGGAGTGGGTTGCCATTTCCTTCTCCAGAGGATCTTTCCGACCCAGGGAGGAAACCCAGGTCTCCCACATTGTAGGCAGACACTTTACCGTCTGAGCCACAAGGGAAATAACTACATCCAAGCCTTAAAAAAGCATTGTACAAAAAAGTCAGCTCAAATATGATTAAAGACATAAAAGTAACACCCAGATCTATGAAACTATTAGAGAAACACAGGGGAAGTTTCATCCTGTTTGTTCTTATGATGATTTTTATGAAGTTGAGGAGAAAAGTATAGGCCACAAAAGGAGAAATAAAGAAGTGAGACTAAAAATCTTCTATAATGAAAACAAATGCAAAAGATAGAGTAAAAGTAGAAACTGTGTAATTTTTCCAAACCACCAAAGCACTAGATTTTTCCAAACCATTTTTCTAATAAAGAATTAATATCATAAAGGTATAAGGAACTCATAGCTTATCATAATGTAATAATAATAGTGAGTAGCACTAGTAGTAATTTCAATAATTAACCGGTTAAAAATAATTTGGGGTAAGAATTTGAATAGACACGTTCTTAAAGAAGATCTGGTAGCTTAGCTGCTAAAGAATCCACCTGCAATGCAGGTGAACCCAGTTCAATTCCTGGGTCAGGAAGATCCCCTGGAGAAGGCATAGTCTGTGCACTCCAGTATTCTTAGGCTTCCCTGGTGACTTAGACAGCAAAGATTGACCTAGGGTCAATCCCTGGGTTAGGAAGATCCCCTGGAGGAGAACATGGCAACCACTGCAGCGTTCTTGCCTGGAGAATCCCCATGGACAGAGGAGCCTGGTGGGCTACAGTCCACGGGGTTGTTAAGAATTGGACACAACTGAGCAACTTTTGCTTAAGACAAATGGTCAAAGGTATACAGGTAAACGATCAATATCAGTAACATTCAGGCAAATGCAAATCAAGACCACAAGGATATCGCTTTAAATCTGTCAGGATGCCATCCTGATAACAGAACCTGATAAACCATCACACACACACGAAAATTACAGACACAAAAATCCTCAACAAAATACTGGCAAACACAATTCAACAGTACTTGAAAAGGGTCAGATATCATGATCAAGTGGGATATATTCCAGGCAGGCAAGGATTTTTCAACATCTGTAAATCAATCTGGGTGATAACGCTGCATCAACAAATTGAAGAAAGAAAAGTAGTATAATCATCTCAGCAGATGCACAAAAAGCTTTTGACAAAATTCAATACCCATTTATGATAAAATCTCCAAGAAAGAAGGCAGAGAGGGAGCTTACCTCAACATAATAAAGGCCATATACAACAAGCCCCAGCAAACATCATTCTAAATGATGACAAAAATGAAAGCATTTCCTGTAAGATCAGGATCAAGACAGGGCAATGCCCACTTTTGCCACTATTGTTCAACAAGAGAAGGATGTCCAGTTTTGCCACTATTATTCAGCACAGTTTTGGAAGTATTGGTATGGCAATTATTAAAGAAAAAGAAATAAAAGGAATCAAAATTTTAAAAGAAATAAAACCATCACTGTTTGCAGATGATATGATAATATACATAGAAAATCCTAAAGATGCCACCAAAAACTACTGCAGCTAATTAATGAAATGGTAAAATGGCAGGGTGAAAAGTTAATGCACAGAAATCTCTGGTATTTTCATACACAAACAACAAAATCAGAACAAGAAATTAAGGATGCAATTCCACTTATCATGACCACAAATAGAATGAAATACCTAGGAATAAAATGCCTAAGAAGACAAAAGACCTGTACTCAGAAAGCTATACAACAGTGATGAAAGAAATCAAAGGTGACACAAGTCGATGGAGAGATACACCATTCTTGGCCTGGAAGAATCAACGTTTTAAAAATGACTCTAATACCCACAGTAGTCTAAAAGGTTTAATGTCGTCTGTCTCAAAACCAACAGGTTAGGGGTCATCAGGTTTTCATTATTATTTGTTTCTAGGTATATTTTTATTTCCTTTCTGAGTTCTTAAGAGCAGTCTTGGTTATATTGTCTTTCAGTCACTCAGTTGTATCTGACTCTTTGCAGCTCCATGCACTGTACCTCGACAGACTTCCCTGTCCTTCACCATCTCCAGGAGCTTGCTCAAGCTCATGTACATTGAGCCATAGATGACAGTCAATCATTGTGTCCTCTGTTGTCCCTTTCTCCTCCTGCCTCCTATCTTTCCCAGCATCAAGGTCTTCTCTAATGAGTCAGTCTTCACATCAGGAGACCAAAATATTGGAGTTTCAGCTCAACATCAGTCTATCTAATGAATATTTAGGGTTGATTTCCTTTAGGATTTACTGGTTGGATCTCCTTGCTGTCCAAGGGACTCTCAGGAGTCTTCTCCAACACCACAGTTCAAAAGCATCAATTCTTTGGTGCTCAGCCTTCTTTATGGTCCAACTCTCACATCCATACGTGACTACTGGAAAAACGATAGCTTTAACCAGACAGACCTTTGTCAGCAAAGTAATGTCTCTGCTTTTCATATGCTGTTTTTAATTGGTCATAGTTTTTCTTTTTTTAGGAGCAAGTATCTTTTAATTTCATGGTTGCAGTCACCACCTGCAGTGATTTTAGAGCCCAAGAAAATAAATTCTGTCACTGCTTCCTTTGTTTCCTAACCTATCTGCCATGAGGGATCACTGGACTCAATGTCGCAAATTTAGGTTTTGAATGTTGAGTTTTTAAGCCAATTTTTTCACTCACCTCTTTCACCTTCATCAAGAGGCTCTTTAGTTCCTTTTCATTTTCTGCCATAGGGGGGAATGTCACCTGCATATCTGAACTTATTGACATTTCTTCTGGTAGTTTTGATTCCAGCTTATGCTTCATCCAGCCTGGCATTTTGCATGATGCATTCTGTGTGAGTTAAAAAGGCAGAGTGGCACCGTCACATACTCTTTTCCCAATTTTGGACCAATCTGTTGTTCCATGTAAAATTCTAACTGTTGCTTCTTGACCTGCATACAGGTTTCGCAGTAGGCAAGTAAACTGTCTGGTATTCCCATCTCTCAAAGAATTTTCCACAGTTTCTTGTGATCCACACTGTCAAAGACTTAACATAGTCAATGAAGCAGAAGTAGATGTTTTCCTGGAATTCCCTTGCTTTTTCTATGATCCAATACATGTTGGCAATTTGATCTCTGGTTCCTCTGTCTTTCCTTAACCCAGCCCATATATCTGAAGTTCTCTGTTCACATACTCTTGAAGACTAGTTTGAAGGATTTTGAGTATTACCTTGTTCACATGTGAAATGAGTACAATTGTGTGATAGTTCAAACATTCTTTGGCATTGCCTTTCTTTGGGATTGGAATGAAAATTTACCTTTCCCAGTCCTGTGGTCACTGCTGAATTTTCCAAATTGGCTGACATATTGAGTTCAGCGCTTTAACAGCATCATCTTTTAGAATTTGAAGTAGTTTAGCTGGAATTGCATCACCTCCACTAGCTTTGTTTGTAGTGATGCTTCCTAAGGCCCACTTGACTTTGCCATCTAGGATATCTGGTTCTAGGTGAGTGATCACACTATCGAGGTTATCCATGTCATTAAGATAATTTTTGCTTAGTTCTTCTGTGTATTCTTGTCACCTCTTCTTAATATCTTCTGCTTCTTTTAGGTCCATACCATTTCTGTCCTTTATTGTGCCCATCATTGATTATTTAGTGGCATATTTTTAGCCTCCCTGTGTTTGTTTATTTTTTTTTTCCTCTGTAACTGATCTAATCTCATATCATTGTGGTAGAAAAAGTTGTTCAATAAAACTTCAGTTTTCTTAAATTCACTGAAGTTTGATTTACCCAAGATGTCGTCTACACTGGACAATGATTTGAGTGCACTTTTTGAGTATTCTTCCGTTTTTAATGGAATGTCCTCTCAGTTCAGGTCAGTTAAGTCATTCAGTCATGTCCAACTCTTTGCAACCCCAGGGACTGCACCACACCAGACTCTCTATCACCAACTCCGGAGATTGCTCAAACTTATGTCCATTGAGCTGGTGATGCCATCCCACCATCCCATCATCTGTCAGGCATCCCATCCCATCCTGACCCCTTCTATTCCTGCCTTCAGTCTTTCCCAGAATAAGGGTCTCCAAAGAATATTAGGTGTTGATTTCCTTTAGGATTGACTGATTTGCTCTCCTTGAAGTCCAAGGGACTCTCGAGAGTCTTCTCCTTTATTTCAGCACTCTCCTTCTAATGCCTTAAACATAACAAGCCCATAGTAGACAGACTGCAATGGGTTTGGGAATGCAGTTTAGAGTCCTTCAGGCTCTTGTGATGGAAAAGTTTACTGGATTATTCAGGAAGGCCCAATGCAGTTACAGGATTCTTAGAAATTGAAGCTTGAGATAGGAATGCCTGTTAGGGTGATGCAGCACAAGACCCCTGAAGATGGAAGAAGGTGTTGAGCCAAGGAATGAGGGCACATCAGAAGCTCAGTCACCTGGACACCAGAGGCCCACCATCCTGTAATCACCCTCAAGAGTCTCCCCCTTGCCATGTATCAGGCAAATCTCAAACCTCTTGGAGGCCTGACCCCCACAAAGGTCACAGACCCAGTTAGGTGAATCCACTCCCAAAAGCAAGATCAGGTGGCAGGAAACAGGATCAGGCACAGAAGCTGTCCTGGTGCAAAATAGCAATAGCAAAACCCTGACTAGAAAGGGTGTTTCATATTCAACAGGTTGTAACCCAGTCAGTGTACAGGTGAGAACTTTGGGTTTAGGGAGAGCTGACCTGCTCCAGACCCACATGTGTGATATCTCAGGGCCAGAGTGGAATGGGTTGCATATACAGGGTGTCAGTCAGAGATGGGGACGCACACCGGTCTCTTCTGGCTCCAGGACAGATAACACCGCTGATGGCAGCACTCACCACCCCCGGAAAACCCACCTAAAGTCCAGACACGCGGTGACAGCCGTCATCCCCAGTCTACATGCTCACAGCCGGGATGCAGGTGCGAGGCCACAGCCTCAGGGCCACAGGGAGACGGGGGACCTGAGCTCTGCTCTCCAGCACTGCTGACTCAGAGGACCTCAGGCTCAGTCCAGGACGCGGAGACCCTGGGCTCGGGAAAGCTGCTCTCAGTGGGGTTTTCAAGGGAACCTGCTTCCTGAGGAGGGGCTTTCCTCTGACCATGCCGCCCTCACACTCTGCCTGCCGTTCACTGTGAAGGTTTACCTCCACAAACCATGCATGTCCTCTCACCACTGTGGTGGGGACTATGTTCCCTGAGCTCCCATCTCACGGCAGGGACACAGAGAGGAAGAAATAAGCACTTGGAGGAGGACGGAGTCTGTGCAGAGTGAGCAGGGCACCTGCCCAGCATGTTGGAGCACTGAGGAGCTCCCGGGTGCTGTCTGTCCTCAGTCTGCAGTAGCCTTGGGGTCCGCAGTGTCCACCCTCAGGGTGGGGGTCCTGAGGTTCACAAGCTCCTGCAGACACTGAGTTGTGCGCAGGACAATGTGGGACAGCCCACTGGGCAACTCAGCCATGCTGGGAAGACGGGCTTCTCAGCAGAAACGTCTACTTTGTCCACAAAGTTAACTGCAGGGTTAGTACATATTAACAACACCACCTCCAGAGCAACTCTTGATTTTAAACTGTTCAGATGAAGAAATGGTCTCACCAGCTAAGGGAAATAATAAACCATTTTTGAGTTTTTATAAAATTTAAATTGTACTGAGTTTTCTTTGAATTAAATGCAATTATCACATACATTTTCACTCCAATGTTTTGATATCCTGTTCATGAACATAAGCCAGTGAAGAAAAGAACGATAAATGAGAGTTCTGACAGTTACGTAGACCTTGAATCTGCAGTGTGTATTTGACAAAAGATGAACCTCCCTGCAATTACTCTCTTCCCAAAACCTATGCTTGATATTTTACCACATCTTTTTTCCTGACCAGCCCTTCCACATCCTTTCACTCCTGGACACATAAGACCCCAGATAAGGGGAGGGGGACCCCAGGGGTGGCTGAGTTCTCTGAGGGAGAACTGAGGGGTCAGCACCCCCTTTCACAGGGGGAGCCCTAGAGACAGGGACCTCCATTCACTACTTTCTGCTTTTTATGCAGAGGCCCCTCCCACATGCAAAGATCCACTCAGGTCACAGGCTGGAAACAAAGCACCAGGTCACTTAAATTCAGGCTCCTCCTCAGGCTTGAAGAGATTTCAGGAGCGGTGACTCTCATCTGCTCAAAGATGAGCCCACTGTGGACCTTCCTCTTCGTGCTGTCAGCTCCCAGCGGTGAGTGTCTCTGGATCAGACATGGGCACGTGGGGAAGCTGCATCTGAGCCCGTGAGTCACCGTGCTTCTCTCTGTCCACAGGGGTCCTGTCCCAGGTGCAGCTGCAGGAGTCGGGACCCAGCCTGGTGAAGCCCTCACAGACCCTCTCCCTCACCTGCGCTGTCTCTGGATTCTCATTAAGCAGCAATGCTGTAGGCTGGGTCCGTCAGGCTCCAGGGAAGGCGCTGGAGTGGGTTGGTATCATATATAGTGGTGGAAGCACATACTATAACCCAGCCCTGAAATCCCGGCTCAGCATCACCAGGGACACCTCCAAGAGCCAAGTCTCTCTCTCACTGAGCAGCGTGACACCAGAGGACACGGCTGTGTATTACTGTGTAAGAGACACAGTGAGGGGAAGTCAGAGTGAGCCCAGACAGAAACCTCCCTGCATGGGGGCCCAGGACCACCAGGGGGCGCTCGGGACTCAGTAGAAAGCCGAGCCCAGGAGCAGGTGCAGAAGAGGCTTTGGGGGCTGGAGGGCCTGGAGGGGATTCTCTTCAGAACCTGTTCTTTACTGCTCCTGCCCAGGAGCTAAGCCACAGACCCTCTTATGTGTCCTGATATTTCATTGCTATGGTTTATGTCACTCTCAGACAACTGTATGTGTATATATATTTTAATTTTTCCTTGAAGTAAGGATAGCTTTATGCAAACACACACACACACACACACACAAGCATAATAGTCAACAGCTAAATTTTTTTCTCCTTCATTTTTCTTCTTTCTAAGGAACTCAGTAAAACACTTGACTCTGACGTTCATTTCAAAACTGTTAACTACCTGAAGTCCACACCCCATTCTGAGCTTCTGTCTGGATCATTCATGAGGGGAAATACAGAGGTCCTCAGGAGGATTTGTCTGTGGGGTCAGCATGGAGCCCACCACCCTCTGTGCTCACTCCCATCACAGTGGCCGTCACTGGTGCAGAGTAAGGAAGCAGGAGCTGTGCTGGGCTCAGCCCTGAGGAAGACCCACGGACTGAGAGGACGAGGAGCTGAGCTGAGACAGGGGAGGGGCAGGGGGCCGTCAGGACGAAGACCCTGGGCTCAGAAAGGGGGACCTGCCCTTGGATCTGGTTCCAAGCCATCTGGTAGACCCAGTGCTTTCCCACCCTTGCTTTCCAACCATGTAAATTCACAGGGTGCCCATGGGGATCCTGGGATGACCAGGGTGAGTGTGACTACAGCCTCTCTGGACTCACAGGACTAGAGCTCCTCAATGCAAATTCCTCTTCAAGCTCCAGGGTAAAATCCACCCCTTGGTGGTGGGAGCTCACCCCTCTCTGCTCACACAGGGCTGAGGTCTCATGGAAGGCACAGCTGTGGTGCAGAAGATGAGGCTGTGGGGTCTTCTCTGCCTGGTGACAGCTCCCCAAGGTGAGGGTCTCAGGTTCAGGCACGGGTCTGTGGGGATGGTTGTGACTGCAGGCCACTGACAGGGACTGACTCTCCTTGTCCCCAGGTGACCTGTCCCAGTGCAGCTGCAGGAGTCGGGCCCAGAACTGCTGAAGCCCTCACTGACCCTCTCCCTCACCTGCACCATCTCTGATTACCCCATCACCAGTGGTTATGGTGGGAACTGGATCTGCCAGCCCCCAGAGAAGAGGCTAGCGTGGACAGGGTGCATATGTTATAATGGTGACACTCACTACAGCCCCTCCATCAAGAACCACACCTCCATCTGCAGGGACACATCCAAGAACCAGTTCTCCCTGCAGCTGAGCCCTGTGACCACTGAGGACACGGCCGTGTGTCACTGTGCAAGAGACACAGTGAGGGGAAGTCAGTGTGAGTCCAGACCCAAGTCACCCTCCGGGGGCTCCATGACCACGAGTGGGTGCTGGAGACACACAGTGGTGTTGTGCAGGTGCAGGGGCAGATGGTGACTGACGGCTGGTCTCCTGTCAGGACCTGGGCTTCCTCTCCTTGTAGCAGTTTCCCTGGGGAACTTCTCTGCATTCATGACTCTGTAGGTGCCTACTCAGCCTCTGAGGCAGAATGGTGTGTTGGGACAGGGGACCATATCCCCACTGCACGAAAGGCACAGTCTCTTAGGGTCGCTTCCTCTTGTCACTTATGTCCGTTCTCTGGACATTTGGTGTAAGCCGGCTGAGTCCACAAGAGAGGCTCTGCGTGACTCAGCAATGCGGCTCAGCACAGGGCCAGTGAACGAGCTAGCCAGCGGTCAGCTGTGTAAGTGCATGCTGGACTCAGACAACAGAGGTGTGTAAACCCAGAGCCAGGGAAGAACCCCCCTAGGTGGTGCAAACGGAACTGACACTTCACTCACAGCATCAGCCATAGTTCTCTCCATGGAGACGCAGCGGGACCTCCACGCCAGCCTGGGATAGAAGTTGAGTCTGCTGACACCATGCAGAGGTGCAGGAAGCCGAAAAGTTTGTGTCACCTGTGTTCCTGCATCTATGTCTGTGGTGTCATCAAGCTCACCTTCTATATCAACCTGGGGTGCGGGGTCCCACTGAATTTCCATGGAGAAACTATGAAGAGTGCTATGAGTGAGGTGTCATCTCTTTGAGCACCAACGGGGCATTCTTCCCTTCACTAACTGATAGGCTCTAGTAGGTGCAGTAGATTCTGTCATTTGGGCAGTTCTATGTTAGATAGAGCCCACATACTAAAGGAAAGCTTTTACTAGTAAAAACAATCCCTACTTGATATCCTCAGTTTTATTTTTAAGGTATGATCCACCAGAAGTTTATACGCGGACTCATCTTTCAATGAGAGAGCACAATACATCTAAGGAATATACAGAATAGTCCCTGATGAATAAAGAAGCCACTGTGAGTGCCCTCTTGGTGTTCAGCCATGTCTCCTGACTGTCTCATGGAACAAACGCTACCTTTTAGCTCATGGAACTTACTGATTTTAAATCACTTTTGTCCTAATTCATGCATGCTAGTCACTTCTGTCATGTCCGACTCTTTCCCACCCAATGGACTGTAGCCCATTAGGCTCCTCTGTCCATGAGAATTTCCAGGCAAAAGTGGGTTTGCATGCCCTCCTCCAGGACATCTTCCCGACCCAGGGATCAACCCCATCTCTCTCACATCTGCTGTATTTTCAGGTGGGTTCTTTACCACTAGAGCAACATTTTGATAATTGTGTGAGGCTCATTAAGCAGCAATCAAAGACAAATTGAGTAAACAATGTGAACATGAAAGTCACTCAGTCACGTCCGGCTCTTTGTGACCACGTGGAAAACACAGTCCATGAAATTCTCCGCAGCAGAATACTGGAGGGGTTAGCATTTCCCTTCTCCAGGGGATCCTCTGTCGTCACCTTCTCCTCCTGCCCTCAATCTTTCCCAGCATAAGTGTCCTTTCCAACGAGTCAGTTGTTCACATCAGACGACCAAGCTATTGGAGCTTCAGCTTCTTTTCAGTCCTTCCAATGAATATTCAGGACTGATTTCCTTTAGGATTGACTGGTTGGATCTCCTTACAGTCCAAGGGACTTTCAAGGGTCTTCTCCAACAGCACAGTTCAAAAGCATCAATACTTTGGCACTCAGATTTCTTTATGGTCCAACTCTGACATCCATACATGACTACTGGAAAAACCATATGGATCTTTGTTAGGAAAATAAAGACTCTGCTTTTGAATATGCTGTCTAGTTGGCCATAGCTTTTCTTCCAAGGAGCATGCTATCAGGGAAGATTAAACTGATCTATCGGGGAAGCCCAAACAATGAGAAAGATCACAAGCTAATGAAACAAGGAACCCAGATGTGGGTGTTCCAGGCTTGGTGAAGTCAGCAGTTCATGTACCTGGAGAGAGTGAACCACTGTCCACAAGCATACCCACCTGTCAGCCCCTCCCCCAGGTGATTCACATGTACGGAGGTGATGACTGCATTCCCCAGTCACATGCAGACGTGGAAAGGGGCGGGGAGGAGGGGAATGGCTCCTCTGAAATTACCTCAGGAACCAGGAATCCCCATAAGATGTTTTGTCCTGCCTTCTGCCTAGCACTGGGTCACCATGGCCGTAACAATCTCCTCACCGTGAATTCCAGCCTCTTGGCAGAGCTTTGGAATCTGAGCCTAAGTGTAAGTGCCCTGCTGTGTCCTTCACCCCTGTCTCTCTATGTTAGTCAAGTCTGTCCAGGCTCCTCTCACTCTTAGTGACATTCGATTTCTCCTTCTACTCACAATTCAAGGACACCCTCAGCTGGTACCTGCTGTTTTCTGCATCAAGAGGTAGTGTGTATGAAATTGTCATGTCCCTCCTTAAAGCAAGGAAATTCTCAACACCAAAACTTACCCTGGACTGAACAGAGTCCTCACGTTTCAAGGGAATCTCCCAGCACAAAACCAGAGAGGTGGGCAATCCACAATCCAGGTGAGACCTACCCATGGATATGAAGATGCAGGAGGCGCACCTTCAGGGTAATTCCTACCAGTTCCTGCAGGACCAGCAATACCCGCTGGGAGGATGAGCGATGCAGGGGGCCACACTCCATGGTTTGTGGGATGTAACTCTAGAAACATCCAGGCCCTCACGGTGAGTGTTCATATTTATCCCTAAGGACACCTGATGGACCGGACGAGGGGAAGGCCAACACTGGAAATGCTAACACCTACCCAGAAGGTTTGTCAGGCAGACCCTCTGTGGAAGAGCTCTTCCCCCAGCTTCTCCCAGGAGGTGAATACAAGTTCTTGTCTACAGCAGACCTACAGAGGGGGCAGATCTCACAGCTAAGGGAAGGGACTGGACCAGTGCACTGCAGGCCGGGAGGAGGTAAGCGGGGATGGGCCAATACTGGAGACCCTGGAGATGCCCACAGCCCAGACTCAGCTCCCCTGAGTCGTGGGTGTTCAATCTCAACAATGCAGGAAGCCCCTACCCACACCTGACCCCCAGGAACCTGGCAGAGCTACAATGTGCAGCCTCTTTGAGGAGGGGAGCTAGTGTGCAGAGACCACGGCCAAACGACATCCACGAGGCAGCGTGCTGAGGCTCTGGTGCCCACGGCTGGAGACGTGGCTCGGAGCACCTGACTGCTGGCCTCAGACGCTCTCTCTCTCCTGCCTGATCAAATTGGCCAGAATCCCTCTCCTGCTGTTGTGTATCTGAGGTGCTCAGGAATGTGTATGAAGGTTCCATCAGAGACTCAGAACAGCGGGCAGAAGCGGGTTGGTCACAGGGCCCTGCCGGAGGAGCTGTATCTGACTCAGCAGCGGGTCTGTCTCCCCACTGACGCCAGGTCCTGAGGTCCTCGGGCAGGTGGTCAGGAGGGACGGGGAGAAGCAGGATGGAGTCTGAGGATGGATGCACCCCGAGGCCGTCCTGGTGAAGAGATGTCCTGCCAGGGGACACGCACATGGCTGACCTAGCTTCTCTGCAGGGTGCTGTGTGGCAACCCACTCCAGTGTTCCTGCCTGCAGAATCCCATGGACAGAGGAGTCTGCTGGGCTACAGTCCGTGGGGCCTCAAAGGGTCAGACACGACTGAGGTGCCTGAGCATGCTCAACGCCCCCCGTCCCCCAGGTGAGCATTCCCTCAGGGCAGCATCTGCTGAGTCAGCTGACAAGGGCGCTGCCTCATCCTCCTCTGACTTCAGGTGTCTCCTCTCAAGCAGGGGTGGGCACTAGAGACCCTCAGGCGTTTGTGCTGTGAGTTGTCAGGGGGCGACTGCACTGGTTTCTGACAAGGGGGCTGGTCTGGCACCTTCTTGTGGGGCCCCTGCAGGGTCCAGGTGCTGCAAGAACAGGGGAACCCAGGTGTGGAACGGTAGTGGAGTGGGCATGGCGCCCCATGCCTCTGTATGCAGCTATCCTGTGACATGATGTTTGCCCCCGGGGGGCTCCAGGAGGCAGAGGGACCCCAAGTCCTCGAGAGCCTCTGGACTCACTGTGAGTGTCAACTGCATCAGTGCAGCTGCAGCCCCAGGGAGGCGACGTCCAGGTGTTCTCATAAATTTCTTCCTTGGCTCTCTCTCCAGGGTGTGTGCATTGATTGAGGCTATTTCTAGAGATGATTAAAAGACCATGCTGTCTCTAGAAGAATACTCTGATGGTAGAACACAGCCATTTCATACCAGACTAGAAACACTGTTAGGATGCCCTGTGAGCCCCGACAGGGGGTGCCCAGGACCCCACTGCAGGGCTGCTGCCCAGGAGCATGTGGGGAGGGGGCTGGGGAGACTCACAGAGGGAGTCTTCTCTTTTCACAGAAAACAATACCTAGCAGGACAAGGACTGGTGAAGTTTAATATTGGGTCCTGATGAGAATACACAGCTCAATGAGGCCACAAGAAGTATGTGTGTATATGTGTGTGTGTGTGAGTGTGTGTTTGAGTGTGCGAATGTGTGTGCTTATGTGTGTGTATGTGAGCACGTGAGTGTGTATGTCAAAGGTGTGCATGTGCACGTTTGTGTGTGTGCATGTATATGAGTGTGTGAATGTGTTTGAGTGGATGTGTGAGTGTGGATGTGTGTGCATGTTTGTGTATTTATATGAGTATGTGTATGCATGTGAGTGTGTGTATGTAAGTATGAGTGTGTGTATGTATGCATCTGAGTGTGTGAATGTGTGTGATTAGGTTTGTGTGTGTATGTGTGAGTGTGAAAGTGTCTGTGTGTGTCTGTATGTCTGTGTGACAGGTGAGTGTGTGAATGTGTGTGATTGGGTTAGTGTGTGTATGTGTCAGTGTGAAAGTGTGTGTGAGTGTGCATGTCTGTGTGACAGGTGAGTGTGTGAATACCCACTGGTGGCAGAGTTTGGGGAACACACTGATTAAGACGTGAAGATGTCTCTGTGACATTAAAGGCTGGTTCACGGTGAGGACTGTGTCCTGTGGGGCTGGTCCCTCACTTCAAGAGCTCTGAGTGCACAGCGGTCAGGGACATGGCAGGGACACACGTCCTCAAACAAGGATAAGGACACGGACACACAAATTCCCACTGAGCGTGGTCATGGGTCATAAGACTACTCCTTCCTAATATTGCCCGTGTAGTGAATGTGAAGTTTTCAGCCTCTAGAACATGCAGATGACCTGTGGTGTCCTAGGTTAAATTGGGATATTCTGAGCCCTGAGAACATCACCCACAACAACACCGGCTCTGCGCAGCAGTCCTGGGAGCACAGCCCTCACCAGGGACGGGAGCTGGAGAGTCCTCCTCCTGGGGCCTTGGCTCCTGGTCAGGGTCATCCCAGTCTGGGGTGGAGGAAGGGACAGGATACAGTCAGGGGGGTTCATGCCCTTCTGTCTCCAGTCCACGGGTGTGCACACCCAGGTGCAGCTGGTGCAGTCGGGGCTGAGCTGAGGAAGCCTGGGGCATCAGTGAAGGTGTCCCGCACGGCTTCTGGATACACCTTCAGCGACTACGACATGCACTGGGTGTGACCAGCCCCTCAACACGGGCTTGAGTGGATGGACGGATTGACAGCAAAGATGGTGGACAAAGTATGCACAGAAGCTCCAGGGCAGAGTCACGTTGGCCGCAGACACGTCTACCAGCACCTCCTACATGGAGCTGAGTAATCTGAGGTCTGAGGACACGGCTGTTTATTACTGTCTGAGACACACAGTGTGAACACCCACATCCTGAGGGTGTCAGAAACCCTGAGGGGCAGGGCGGCTGTGCTGGGGCTGACGATGACAGGGCCGATTGGGTCGGGGTCCTGAGAAAGGTGGGTGCAAACATGTGCTCACTGTTACAGGAGAGTGTTCACTGTCAGAGGAGTGTGCTCACTCTCAGGGAAGTGTGTCCACTGTCATAGGAGTGTGTTCACTGTCAGAAGATTGTGTTCACTGTCGGAGAAACAGTGTGTTCACTCTCTGAGGACTGTGTTCCGTCAGAGGAGTGTGTTCACTCATGCAGGAGTGTGTTCCCTGTACAGGAGTGTGTTCACTGTCAGAAGAGTGTGTTTGCTGTTACAGGAGTGTGTTCCCTGACAGAAGAGTGTGTTCCCTGTACGAGTGTGTTCTCTGTCAGAAGAGTGTGTTCCCTGACAGAAGAGTGTGTTCCCTGACAGAAGAGTGTGTTCCCTGTACAGGAGTGTGTTCCCTGACAGAAGAGTGTGTTCCCTATCAGAGGAGTGTTTTGCTGTTACAGGATTGTGTTCACTGTCAGAAGAGTGTATTTGCTGTTACAGGATTGTGTTCCCTGTCAGAAGAGTGTGTTCGCTGCTACAGGAGTGTGTTCACTATTAAGACGTCTGCAGGTAGTTGAGCCTTTTGCTGCCCCGCTCAGGAGTGAACACCCCTTTTGCTCTATGTCATTGCCAGGACCTGGTATGCTGTGTTCTGGGTTCCAGCCGTTCTAACTGTGCAGTGGTACCTCACAGTCCTTTAAGCATGCAGTCCCTGATGGCTTGGGATGTGGAAGGTCTTTCCAAACGCTCATGTGTCAGCTGTCCATCTTTGCGGGGAAGTTCAGATTTCACCCATTTTTCACTGGGTTGCTTACCTTCTGTTGTTCAATTATGGTAACATTGGTATGGTAACGTGCATTCATAGCACAAAGCTCTTCCCAAATATGCTATTTATAAACATGTCTCTCCAGCCTGTGGCTAGCCATTAGATTCCCTTAACCGTGAGTTCAGAAAACAAGTGTTTTTCATTGTGATCCTCTCCAATTTATACATTT
Organism: Cervus elaphus; assembly: GCF_910594005.1. Classification (NCBI taxonomy): domain Eukaryota; kingdom Metazoa; phylum Chordata; class Mammalia; order Artiodactyla; family Cervidae; genus Cervus; species Cervus elaphus. The sequence continues at coordinate 71,991,495 of NC_057827.1, read as the reverse complement.
TCCCCCATGGGTCATGCTTTTGGTCTAAAACTTGTTGGTCTAAAAACTTGTTGGCAAATTTAAGGGCACCCAGAAGTTTTCCAAGTACAGCCCAACCCCACCCTCAACAGATGGGGCTGAAGAGGTGGGAAAATCAGGAACATGGAAGGAACATGCAATTCTTCTCAATGGGATTTCAGTCTCTTCTCCCCCACAAGCTTTATTCTCTTTAATCATGTATTGAAACCTGTACTTATGGATGGTTATTCTGTACTTGGAATTAAAATAAACATAATGTTTTAATTTTGTTCAAATTGTTCCACTTTTAGCCTGGGGTTGGCTAAACTTTGGGGTTGGTGCCTGTAGCCCTTTGAAATTCCTGTGTGGTTTTGTGTCTTGGAAGACTCCATGGGCTGCGGGACTACTCATAGGCTGCCCCAGCGTTGTCTTGCACACTCCTATCCCAGCCCTGGAATTAGCCATTTCTCTAAGCAATTCTGCTTTCCTTGGCTGTGAGAAGTTGTCAGAAACCAGGAGTTTAGGGATAGTTGTTCCCATGCAGCTGTGCTGACGATGGCTGCTTGGCTAGCAGAGCTAGGGAATCTGTAACAGTGTCCCGCACCAGGTACACGCTGGTGTCTAGCAGTATTCCTGAATCTAGTCTTCTCTGCCGGTACTAGACTGAACTTTCAAACACAGTGGTGCATCCACCCCTACCCCAAAGCTTCACGGACCTCTCTAGCCGTCCTCCCTGGCATCTGGAACTGCCCACGCAACAGTGAGAAGCCTGGTTCCCATCACGTGCCATCTGGTACCTAGTGCTCGGGTCCCAGGATGCACACGCAGTGTTCTGAGTGGTCAGCACTGTCCGCGAGGACACACGGGGTCATTGTCGAGGCTCAGCCCGGTGAGCACTCCTCCACCCTCAGCCTGACAGACCCCACATGTTGGGAAAGTTCCCACAGAGCCCACCACCTTCAGCATGCTGTTGTAAGCTGTGTAATGTCAGTAGACATTGTTTACAGTCTATATTTCATCCTGAGAATCAGGACCTCCTAAATGATGTTGTACATGTGCATGTTAGGTTCATCCTTCATGCCAACAAGCTCCGCGATTTTTGACAAGGGCATGATGTCGTGGGTCCACCGTCCCAGGTCATACAGCATAGCTTCACCACCCCTAACAATCACCTACGCTTCACCCGTCCAGTGCCCTCCCTTCAATTCCTGGATCCGCTGACAGGTTTATCTTATGTGTGTGTGTGTACGGGTGCTCCTTTGGGTCTGACTCGTTCAGACCCCCTGGACTGTAGCCCACCAGGCTTCTCTGTCCATGGGATTTTCCAGGCAAGAATCTTGGAGTGGGTTGCCATTTCCTCCCTCAGAGGATCTTTTCCACCCAGGGACTGAACCCGTGTTTCCCACGTCTCTTGTGTCTCCTACCTTAGCAAGCAGATTCCTTACCACTGCACCACCTGGGAAGCCCTGTCCTGACTATAGTTTTCCCCTTTCCAGAACAGCCTATAAATGAACTCATACCATATGTAGGCCTTTAAGACTGCTTTCTCTCACTTCGCCAAATGCATGTAAGGTTCTTTCACACCAGCCATGGACATTCCAGAAAGGAAATTAAGAAACTGTTCCATTAAAATTGCATCAAAAAGAATTAAATGCCTGGCAATAAATTTAACCAAGGCAAGGAGAGACATGTGCCCTGAAAACTACAAAACATAAGACAAAACATGAACCACAGGAAGAAATGAGACTCCATGCGTGTTCAGTTGTACCTGACTCTCTGAGACCCCCAGGGCTGTATCCCACCAGGCTTCTCTGTCCATGGGATTTTTCAGGCAAGAACACTGGAGAGGGTTGCCATTTCCTTGGGCAGGGTATCTTCCCGACCCAGGGATCTTACTTCTCCCAACAACCTTGATTCAGCCTGTGCTTCACGGAGCCCTCCCCTCCTCCATCTCCTGCACTGACAGGCGGGTTCCTTGCCGCGCGCACCACCTAGTGCACAGACACCTGAGTTCACAGATGGAGCAGCTTTTTCACATTGAAGGAGAGCAAGGCTTCTCCGAGTCAGTGACATGACCAGTGAGGAGCAGGCAGCCACTGAGAGGGCTGATGGGAGCCTTCAGGGCCCGGAGAGAGGAGGTGGCTACTCAACTGTTTGGTGTCAAATGGTTGGTTTCATGACACATGAAGTTTCCATCCACTGAAAAGAACAGATTCCTAGATGACCCTTCAGGGTTCGATTGCTCTTTCTTCTACTCTTCCCCTGCGTGTGTGGCCCACAGGCGGCCCGCTCTTTCTCTGGGAAAGGACGCCGTGCGTGCCTCCAGTCTCAGCAGTCATGGGTGAAGCTACTCCAGCCGTTTGTGTGCACTGTGTGGACGCACCTCAGGTCACTCAGGAAGACACCGAGAAGCATGCTTGCCGATCTCAGGATAAAGCTGCAGATATTGCTCAGTCGCTAAGTCAGCTCCGTGAACTGCAGCACGCCAGGCCACTTGTCCTCCACTACCTCTTGGAGTTTGCTCAAACTCATGTCCGCTGAGTTGGTGATGCTATCTAACCACCTCTTTCTCTGCCGCCCCTTTCTCCTTGTGGCCTCAATCTTTCTCAGGATCTGGGTCTTTTCCAATGAGTCAGCTCTTCACATCAGGAGGCTAAAGTAGCGGAGCTTCAGCATCATTCCTTCCAATGACTATCCAGGGTTGATCTCCTTTAGGATTGACTGGTTTGATCTCCCTGCTGTTCAAGGGACTCTCAAGAGTCTTCTCCAGCAGCACAGTTCAAAAGCATCAACTCTTTGCTGCTCAGCCTTCTTTATGGAAAATGGCAACCCATTCCAGGGTCCTTGCCACGAGAACCTCACAAATAGCATGAAAAGGGTAAAACCATGCTACCTTTCTTCGAAACTGCCACACCGCCTGCCGAGCTGACTGACTGGTCAACCTTCTTTCCACAACAATGACGAGCTTTTCCATTGTCTTCCTCACTGGTCAGCAGTGGGCATCGCAAGACTGGTGGGTTTTAGCCATTCTAACCGTATGGCCAAACAGTGGCCCTGGGGGTGAGGACAGCTCTTAGGGAGGGTCTGGATTTTCTCCGGTCCTGCAGCTCTCAGACATGTCCCCTCCATACCTGTGGAGACGGACCCTCAGTCTCCTGAAAGTCCACTGCACTGTGACCTTCACAGAAGGGGAGTGGTCCCACAGACAGCACAGGTCTTGCTACAAGCACGGGGTTCCAGACCCCCACCCCACCCCACCCCAGAAGCTCTGTCTGACGCACACCAGAGTGGGCCGAGAGGCCCTCCCCACCCCAAGGGTCCCTCCACACTGCTCACAGGTCATTCTGTCTCCTCAATAGCAGCCTGGGTGGTGGGACGATGGAGGGATGACGAAGCCCACCCTGCCTCCTGAAATGCAGTCTGGGGCGACATGCAAGTGTCTCTGTTCCCATGCGTGCTGTCCTGTGGGAGCCAGAGGGGCCAGCTCCCGGTGGGTGTGTGAGACACGCCCCGATGGACCCCCATCCTCCTCCGCTCCGGCTCTGGCCATGTCCAGGGAAAGGGGGGTGGTGGAAAGGTCAGTGGGTGGTGGAACCCCATGGCCAACCCTGGCCGGTAGAAGCGGTGGCCACAGCAGTCCTGGAACAATGTCCGCCTCTTGGAAAAGTTGCATTACACAATCCCCTAGTCCATCAGGCAGCGGGCAGGCTGCTTTGCGGGCGCCCCACGGCCCTGCCTCGATGGGCCAGGCCAGGACCCCCACGAGGCCACCCTGGCACCCGTGCACTGCCCACACTGCATCTGCTCCTGACGATGCCTCCCTCACAGCGTCTCTGCTCAGGGGTCAGCCAACCGGGGGCAAGCCCTCTGGGCCAGCACTTTGATCCTTGGAGGTCACGAGCACCCTCTCGATCACCCCCTCTGGGGAGGGGGACCAGCTGCCTTTTACAGGATCCCTGCAGCCAAAGAAAGGTTCTACAGGACTAGTCCCCTCAACCCAACCTAACCCAGCAACCCCAAATTCTGCGTAATGACAGCTTCTGTAACCACACGTGCAGGAAACGCAGTAGCTGGTTATGCCCCATGTAGCCACATGCACTGAAGCTTTCCTCCAATTGCACGTCTCAGGGACTCAGATACCACAGGGCTGCCAGAGCACCTGCCCAGTTATCATCACAGAACTTCCCAGGAGCACACAGGCTGCCAGCCCTCACACAACCCACATCCGGTGTTCCTGCAACCAAAAACACCAGGCCCGGAAATCAGAGACGGACCTTCCCGTGGGCAGGGAGAGCTGACAGCCTCCCTGGCACGCGCCTCCGCCGCAACAGCCGCTGCTGCACAGGCCTGAAGGCAGACGCAGCGCGCCGTCCTCTACAGGATCCAGCAGGTGAAAGCAAACACCTTTCCCGCCTGCAGGAAGTACTCCCTTTGACCGTTTCTGCAAATGGTGAGGAGGACGTGAAGGAGTCTGTAACTCCCCCAGGATGACAGCAGACGGACACAGAATTCAGAGCCAAGAGGAAAGGGGCAGGGCTGCGGAGCAGCAGGGCCCAGAGACATCCCGGAGCCCGAGCTCCTTCCGCTCGGCTGGCCTCACGGCAGGCCGATCCGCCCAGGGCCGGGAGTCGGGTCACGAGTCGCAGCCTCACTGGCAGAGCCAGCGGACAGAGCAGAGGGCCAGCGAGGGTCCTCCTGAGTCGTCTCGCCTGGGGTTTCACTCTAGTTCCTCGTATGGTGCAGGGACCGGGAGGTGAGGAGGTAGAGTGCTACAGGCCACAGGCTGCTGCAGACACTCCCTGCTTCCCGCTGGATTCTGCAGGGAGGGCTCCGGTTCTCATCCCCTGCAGCCATGCCCAGCGGGGCTTGGCCAAGGGTTTCCTGTGAGCTGATACTGGGGCAAGGGGGCAGGGTTCAGGAGACAGCCACTCCGTACACCATGGGCCACCTCCCTGTAGCGAGCAGCTTGCAGTCAAGGCAACAGAACACAGACGTGAAAGGGAAGGAACCAGATCCGACTTGTTCTCTCCCAAGACAAGAAGGCAAAAAGCGACATGGCCCCATGAGCAAAATGCAGCAGGGGGCACCCTCTGTTAATACAGAGTTCTCATATTAGAGATGAAAGATAAATCTTGCTTTTGATTCTGCCCTGTGAGTGAGTTTCTGTCCTCTGTGGACGGCTACAAACTTGTGTAAAAATGCCTGAAATATTTCCTCGCTCCCCTTGGGTACCAGCAGGCCCCCTGGGTCCACAGAGGCACAGGCGAAAACCATCCCCTGCCAGGAAAGAGCCTTACAGAAGGATAAGAAGGGAACCCAGGTCTCACAGTCAGGCCTGGCTTCTGGTCTCACCAGCCGGGTCAGCAAGAATCACAGAGAGCGTCCCAGAGGAGAGTGGGGAGCCTGCTCTTCAGGGGGCCTAAAAGAAGCTTCCAAGCGAAAACCACGAGGAACACACGGTTTGCAAGTGACCTACCTGCTAACCAGAATGAGACACATGCAATTATGAACTTTTAAGACATTTTCAGCACCTATGAACGTGACGTGAGCAGTGTCTGGTTCCAATCGCCAAAGTAGAAGGAAGTGGTGCTCACCGGGAGGAACAGAGGACTGCGCAGGAGGGGGCCTGGCAGCCCCCGCGGGCAGAGCGGGGTCATGAGCCGCGGTGCAGGTGTACGTCGGGCGTGCAGACCGCTGGAAGAAGGGCTGGACGTGTGGGGTGGAGACAGGCCTCCGCTCCCCTGCCCTGCCCCTGCCATGTCACCCTCGTGGACCCGCCCTCCGCCCGCCCCTGCTCAGCCCCGCTGGTCTGATGACCAGGCTCCCCCAGGGCCTCGCCCGGTGACTGTGACGCCGTCTCTGCAGATGACCCGCCAGGGTGGGGCTGGCAGCCCAGGCACCCTTTGTTCTCCCTCAGTGTCTCCTCGGGCGGCAGTGGCCTCAGCACGCGGCTCAGGCCTGGCTCCTCTGCGGGGCCTCCCCTTCTCTGTCCTCGCTGGCCGACACCCTGAGCAGCGCCCCCATGCTGGCCGAGGGCGGGGTCACCCTGAGGGCAGCCCTCTGGCTGCTCGGGCTCTGGGCAGTGCTGGCCGCTGTCCAGTGCTCTCCGGACCGCCCCTCATGGCGCTACATCTCCACGGAGGTGGTGATTCCCAGGAAGGAGCCGCACCAAGGCAAGGGGGCCCAGGTGCTGGGCTGGCTCTCCTACAGCCTGCGCTTTGGGGGACAGAGGCACCTTATCCGCATGCGGCGCAAGAGGCTCTTTTGGCCTGGGTACCTGATGATGACTCAGGATGACCAAGGAGTCCTGCAGACGGACCACCCCTTCGTCCCTGAAGACTGTTACTACTTTGGCTACCTGGAGGAGACCCCTTTCTCCATGGTCACCATGAACACGTGCTACGGGGGTCTCCAGGGTTATATGAAGTTGGATGACCTTACCTACGAAATCAGCCCCCTCAAGCATTCTCAAAAGTTTGAGCACGCTGTTTCTCAGATGGTGGTAGACACCAATGTAATGGGACGGATGCACAGACCGGGGTATGAGGAGGAAAGGGACCCTCTGCTCTCTCCAGCAAACATCACTGCAGGCCCCCGATTGTCTAGTAAGCTGTTTTTCTTCCATGTAGCACATATTAAAGCACTAGTTCAGTCTACTAATGCATTTTACCGAACCGTAAACAATGTGTCAACAGCTGCTCAGTACATGGTAGAGGTGGGCAATATCATTGATGCCGTTTATCGTGGTCTTGAGATGAGGTTTTATATTAGCGTCCTACACGTTTTTGATGTTATGGACCCAGTCAACACTGAGTCTCTCAGACAAAACAGTCCATACTTCAACTTCTATGAAACATTCCTAAGTCGTTTTTATAGATCACATACTGGCATAGTCTTTAATACAGTTGAACCACCAGATGGTGCCGCTATGCCAAACATTAATAGTTTCTGCCACGGAAATAATTTGATTGCAATGGCTACATCAGGGAAATCTATCCTACGTGTGGCTCTCTATGTGTGCTTCCTACTCGGCAGAAGTATTGGTCTGTATTATGACAGCGATAACTGTGTTTGCCAGAGAAGGACCACCTGCATTATGAATGTCTACCAGTCACTGACAGATGCTTTCAGTAACTGCTCCTACATGCATTTAACACGTGTATACACGGGTGTGACAAGCGATTGTATGTTTGACCCGAGGCTGGCATATTACAATAAATCAATAACAAATGAACGTTGTGGAAATGGAGAAGTGGAAAGTGGGGAGCAATGCGACTGTGGCTCCTTCAAGGAGTGCTATAACAACCCATGCTGTGACAGCCTCTGTTCCTGGACTGCTAGAAGTAACTGTGATGCAGAAGCCTGCTGCACAAACTGCACATTCTCCAAGCCCGGGATGCTCTGCAGACCCATCCAGAGTATATGTGACCTTCCTGAGTACTGCCGTGGGGTAAGCAAGACCTGCCCTAAAGATGTTTTTATGCAAGATGGAACCCCATGCGGTGAAGAGGGCTACTGCTTTAATGGAAGTTGCACTGACCGCAATGTGCATTGCAAAGAAATCTTTGGTAGAGGGGCTTTCAATGCTCCGAATTCATGCTATATTCTAAACAGAGGAGCCAACCGATTTGGACACTGTAGAAGAATTCCTACCTCTCTCGGCTATATAGCTTGTAGGATTGAGGATCAGCTTTGTGGAAGGCTGCAGTGCACCAACGTCACTTCTCTCCCTCGGCTGCAGGAACACGTTGCATTTCATCAAACTCATTTATCAGGGTTCTTGTGTTTTGGTCTGGACCTACACCGTGGGACAGGAACCGTTGATGTTGGCCGAGTGAGAGAGGGTACCCTCTGTGGTGATGGAATGTACTGTTTAAACACGTTCTGCAATAGTTCTGTGAGTAAAATAGAGTATACGTGTCCCCCTCAGAAATGCAGCTTCAGAGGAGTTTGCAACAGTGAAGACCACTGCCATTGCCACGTGGGCTGGGCACCTCCGCTTTGCAAAACCATGGGTAAGGGAGGGAGTGCAGACAGCGGACCCCCTCCGAATCTATTTCGGTCAGTACCATATGACGAAACAATTCTCATCTATCTGAGACTGGTGTTCGCTCGCCTGTATGCCTTGACAGCTGCACTGCTCTTTGGTGTGGCCACAAATGTAAAAACTATCCAGACCAGCAAAATTAAGGAAGAAACCGTAAAACCTGTGTAAACCAGCCTCCTGACCCCTGCACAACTGCAGGGGAGGTAGGAGAAACTTCTGAGAAGGAATCAGTGATAGACAGCAAAGCTGAAGTCTGTGGCAGACAGGGGTGGGGGCAGGTATCAGGAGGGTCAGCCTTCTCACACCAGGTCTCTTCGATAGGCCGCTGACCAGCACTCTGAAATAAATCTTGAAAACCATACATAGATGTCCTGTAATATTTTGTATTCCTAAGAGCCCAAACTGAGCCTGAGACTGGTCAGGAGAGACCTGAGTCAGCAACTGGGTCTTGACCCAAAGTTGCTCGTCCCAGTGTTAACAATCCCTTTAGGGGCAACTTTATTTGGGTTTTCTCCAAATCAGTGCTCTTGAACACTGAGGTTTTCCTCATCTCTTAGCTACCTTCGCTTTTGCCAAACCCAAACTGGATTGAGGGTGGTCGAGGACTACTCCCAGTCGAGGACTATTCACGTCGGGTGGGGGGCTAATGGAGTGGTCTGCCACACGTGGCAGACCCACTGTCCTCTGGCAGCTGGGCAGGGTGGGTGCCTTCCACGTCCAGCCTCAGGACAGAGCAGAGACCCAGACAGACACTTCTCACCCTTGGGTGACCTCTGGCTGTTTCTGAGGTGAACGTCATGCACGTGTATGCAAGAGTGAGTGTGCTCAAGTGCTGGGTGTGTCTGGCCTCCGTGAGGACACACCCCCCAGGGGGCCAGCCTGGTGCCCAAGGCCTCCAGGCTCTGCAGACTCAGCGCTAGAATCTAGATTGGCTCTCCTCTTTTTCCACAGTTCTTGGGTAAAGGTTTTAAAATCCTCAGACTCAAACTGGGTTCTAAAACTCAGCGATGGAAGGTTCTGGAAACACTCTCCTGGCCCCACAATGGCTCCAGGAAGTGGGAGCCCAGGGACCACTGGGTCTGCTTGGGAGATTCAATGCCAGCATTCATGGGTGAAGACCCTCCTAACCTCCCCAGGGTCCTCCCACCTCCCACCGACCCCTGCCTGCAGAGCCCAGTGCAGGCGGAAGAGGTGCCCTACCCTGTCCAGGGGCAGGACTCTTCCCCGCCTCTCCTGATCAGGGCTGGCAGATGCCTGGGTTTACATGCTTAGAACACAGGGGTACCTCCTCAGAACCTTGGCAAAGCCTCCTTTGGCCCACCTGCTCCCTCCCGTACCTGAGGTAGCAAGTGGACCAGAGACAGCACCCCATGGTGAAAGGCCACCCTTCCACCAAAGCTCTTGAGAGACAAGGTTCTTCTCCGCCCACCTGGCTCATCCCCCAACTGGGAGAAGAAGCTGGAGAAAGTGGGCTGCTGTGGATTAGCCATTGCAAAGTCCCGCTGAGCAAAGTCAGAGGCTTTGGGTTCATCCAGGGCTTTGGGAGGAGGGAGGGGAGGCAGAGGCAGTATTGTCATGGTTCTTGACCTGAAGCAGCCCAATGGAAAACACTTATTTGGTATTAGTCGATTCTGAAACTGAAAGCAGAAGTAGCGTCTAAAATAGAGGATAGCTTCCCCTGTCTCTGGGGAAGAACCAAAGAAACCTGGACCAAGCAGCAAGTATCAAGAGTGGGACTGATGACAGTGACTGGTGAGTGCCCCAGGAGCCCTGGACCGGCTGGGAGGGGCTCGTCGGGGGAAGGCGGGCCCCACCGGGGAGGAGATGCTCCCTAGGCCTCCCACCACCCACAAGAGCCACGCCTCCCTGACCGGCCCCGCCTCAGTACCTGCATGTTGGAGAAGACTCTGGAGAGTCTCTTGGACTGCAAGGAGATCCAACCAGTCCATCCTAAAAGAAATCAGTCCTGAATATTCATTGGAGGACTGATGCTGAAGCTGAAGACCCAATATTCTGACAAACTGATGTGAAGAACTGACTCCTTGGAAAAGACCCTGATCCTGGGAAAGACTGAAGGCGGGAGGAGAAAAGGACGACAGAGGATGAGATGGTTGGAGGGCGTCACCGACTCGATGGACATGAGTTTGAGCAAGCTCAGAGAGATGGTGATGGACAGGGAGGCCTGGTGTGCTGCAGTCCATGGGGTCGCAGAGCGGGACATGACTGAGAGACTGAACTGACTGAACTGGGGCCTCCCGCCACTCCCCAGAGCCACGCCTTCCTGCCTCCTGCTCTCAGCTGTCCTTGCTCATAGACGCCAGCTGGCCCCCCTACAGGGGGCAGCACTGCAGTCCCTGTGGCCCGGGGGCTGCTAGCAGCCTCAGAAGGAAAACCCACCTGCATGGAGCCCCCAGGACAGGCCGCCTCACCCAGCCCAGGCTGAGCGGGTAGGCATGGACACTGCTGAGGGCCTCAGCAAGCAGCCACAGCTGCCCAGACAGCTGCAGCCCCACGAGGGCACATGCCGGGGGCGCTTGGCTCCAGGGGCCCTGCTGGCCACCTGGGGCTCCAGAGGTGACCTGCAGGGGATGAGGGGAGACTGCCCTCTGCCTGGGGCCCCGTGTGGTGCCCAGAGGAACCCCGGGCAGTGGCCAGGCTCCTCTTGTCCTCAAAGGCGCACTATCAGCCTCAGAACACAGGGCTGGCGAGTCCTCCGTCCAGACCCAGCAGAGTGTGCGTCGTCCACTCTGCCTGAGCTCACCGCGGACCTGCCCTGGACTCCCTGCCTCTGCCCCATCCTCCCCAGACCCAGAGCCCTCCCCCAGCCCAGAACCAGCCCTGCCCACCCACCCCAGAGCTGTCTTCTCATCACAGCCTCCGTCCTCGCATGGAGATCTGGCGCCTCCAGCAGCTGGCAGGCAACGGTGTGCTGGGCCCTTTGCTGCCCGTGGCCAGCCTGTGGAGTAATTAGTCGTCACGGTCGTCACGGGTCCCCTGGGGATTCATGGTGAGGACCCAGAAAGTGGCACGTGGGCGCTGCGCATGGTGCCCAGACCACAGCAAGCACTCAGTCCACCAGGCTCTGCAACAGCTACTGCCACTCCGTGCCGGCAACCCGAGCCGCCTCCCTCCCTCTGCGGCAGCTGACACACCTGCCCCCACCCACAGCTCCGGAACGCGAGCGCCCACCCCCAGAGGGGCCGTGTCTGTGGAGCCAAAGCCTAGCCGTGGCATGCGCTCCAGCGGCTCTGCCCCTCGGGCAGGGCACGACACACCCTCCAGCTGGAGGCCGCCTCCCCAGCGCGCTGTGCTCGCAGGCAGCCCGGCCATCCAGCGTGTTTGCAGCATTGCTCCCTGTCTCTGCCCCAGTCCAGGGGCGCTCCCTGCCCCGCACCACCCGCTCCCCCCACAGGCTCTGCTCCTCTGCCCTGGACACAGTGCGGGCTGGGAGGCCCGAGCAGGTCAGAGCACAGGGGTTCGCAGAGTTGGCCGACAAAGTCAGTGCCATCACCCAGAATGCTGCTTTTCCAGCAACAAAACTGACTGAGGAAGAGGTAGGAATCTAATTAGAAGGCTAATCGTCAAGAAAGCGCTGAGCTTACCGAGTTTGCAATCACCTGCACAGGCGAATCTGGGCCCCGGTGGATTTGGGACAGGTTTCAGACGTCTGCAAAACTGGTCATACCCATGTGTAGGAATCCTGCCCTGATGCCCCATCGCTGTGTGTGGGTTCCTACCCTGATGCCCCCAAAAGGAGAAGCTCAGGCTGGATGACATGTCAGCAAACAGCCAGACGTCATCACTGAAACTCTTATTCTTGTTTGTTGTGGTTTAGACGCTAAGTTGTGTCCAACTTTTCACAACCTCATGGAACGTATAGCCCATCAGGTTCCTCTGGCCATGGGGTTTCCCAGGCAAGAATAATGGAGTCTGTTGCCATTTCCTTCTCTAGGGGAGCTTCCTGACCCAAGAACAAACCAACATTTCCTGCATTGGCAGGAGACTTCTTTACCAGTGAGCCACCAGGGAAGTCCAGATGAAAGTCTAGGAAGTCAAATTCTGTCCAGTTCACTGCACAGACTCAGATCAGACACTCAGAACTCTGTACAGCTCACCCAGTGATCTCGCCCACGGGAAACAAAGACTCACTCTATTAAGCCACTGCAAGCCCATGTGGACACCAAGGGGGCACCCTCTTCTTTCCACACCTGAAGTGACCCTGAAAACTGATGAGATGGCTTTTATATTTAAGACAGGACAGCCTCTGCAGAAAGTGCCCGTGGGAGCCATTACACCTAAGTCTCCCTCCCAGCCCTGCAACTTAGCCGCCTGCCACCCCATAGGTCAGCCTGGGGAGCTCAAGATAGACTGGCGTCCCTACCTGCCAGGTTCCTGTGAGGACGCTGTCCACGGCCGCCCTGCTCTGGCCTCTGCTCAGCTTCTGAGGTTCCCTGACCCGCCACCACCGCCCTGAAGGGACTCGGAATGCGGCTCAGCAGGACATCAAACCTGGGCTCAGAGAGCCACTCAGTCCAGGATGAACACAGCCTTGCACCTGGACGAGGGTCCTCCATGGCTGCATGGTGGGCTGGGCAAGGAGGCATCACAGGCCACCCTGCCGTTGGGCCCATCCAGACCTGGACCAGCTGACAGCTCCTGAGGGCTCCACGCCCACCAGACAAGACCACAGGGGCGCTGAAGGCCAGCAGCGGGGTTTCTGATGCCGGCTGTGTCATGGTGGTGTTATGACAGTTACGGTTGGCCCACAGTGACACTATCCATGACAGAAACCTCCGAATGCGAGGGCCCACTACCAGAGATGCTGTAAGCTGTGTTTGGGGTACGGCCCTGCCCTCCTGACATCGGACTGCACCCTGCACACCCTCAGCCTGCTTTCTCAGGGCAGCAACAGCCTGACGAAGGGTCCTGGGCCATTAGCTGGGCTGCTGAAACCCAGACAATGAGACCCCCAGCAGCTTCCCGCCCCCTCGACCCGGAGGAACTTGTGCAGGCCTGAGGCAGGCTGGGCCTCTGCTGGGACGCCCATGGTCTCAGCCACTCATAGCACCAGCCGCGGGCGGGCAGTGGGCCAGGCTCAGACTCAAAGGCCCACACTCCCGGGTCCTGTCCTGACCGGCTGCCCAACCTCATCACAGCAGCCATGGGCCAGGGAGGGTAACGGGGATTCTGGGCAGTCCTGGGTCACTGCGGAGCTGAGGGGAGCGACACTGAAAGAGGAGATGTAGCCATACTGGCCCCCTAGGGACCCGAGCCCAGGCCAGAGGTCAGAGAGCAGAGTGCAGCCTGACCCGCACCGCCCTAGACCTGGGGTGGGCCAGCAACGTCTCCAGGTCTTGGAGCTGGGCAAGTCATGGGTTCCGACTGTGTCCCCATCCTCCTCCATGTCTCCGGAGTAACCGGCCAGAGTTACCCCCAGTGGCCCGAGCTGCCCAGGGACATATCCAGCCCCTGCGGACCCCGTTGACACCCAGGAGGTTCAGAGCCACACTGTCCGCATGTATCCACCAGGACCACAGACCCCACGCCCTGCCTGCTGCCTGGGGCTAGCCAGAGTGCTGGCTCATAGGGAGCAGATCTGGAGGACTCCACAGGAGGCAGGATCAAGGCAGCACTCAGGCCCGTTTTCAGGAGGTGGCCCCGGGAAGACCACCCCAAAAGAGGCCCCCGGGCCCTCCTCCCAGCCACGGGGGAACCCCAGGGCCGTCTCCTCCTGGAGGAGAGTCATTCACACAGGTCTTCCTCGGGAGCCCCACAGCATGGCCCCTCCGGGTGCTCACGCCTCGGCCCCAGCTCTGATGTCTCGGCCACCCCAGGCAGCCGTGGTGGCCCGGCCCACAGCAGACCCCCAGAAGCCCGAGGCCCCCGTGGGCTCTACGTTCAGGTGTGTCCACAGCCTCCACTTGCCTGCCCATCACCCTGAGCCTGTCTGCAAGAGGGTCTGGACCCCGCTCGGGGCAGAGGTTCAAGGCGGCACTCACCGCGCTTCTTTCCTGGGTGCGGGCCACGCGCCAGACCTCAGAGCCAGCGCTGGTCTCCGTGGGGCAGCGGCTTGACACACCCGGGGCCCCGGCAGCCTCTTCTCTGTGCGGCAACGCCCCCGCCCCCGCCGCCCCCAGGCAGGAAAGCCCTGAAGCCCCAGGCCAGCTCCGGTGACAGCTGCTCACTGAGTCTGACTGCAAGGCCCCTTCCTGCCTGGCTTCCTGCCCTGCCCCACCCCCCACACAGGCCTGGAGGTCCGCAGAGACTTCTAGCAGAGAGCCGGACTGCCCAGCCCAGAGGCAGGGTGCCTGCCAATCCTTCCCTTGCTCACCATCCCGGGTCCCTGCACGGGGCCTGGGCGGGGGCCGCAGTCAGGCGCAGGCCTCGCTGCAGTTCATGAGCAAAGATGCAGAACATGACAGGGGGGCCAGGTCTCCCTGCTCAGTCTGGTCTGGAGTCAGTCGGGGTGACTTCCTGGAGGAGGCGGCACTTTCAGCTACAGTGGGAGGGAAGGAGCATCTAGGACTCGGTGACAGGACACAGGGGTGCAGAAGGACACCCCAGGGCTCTGCCTGCAGCAGCCTGGGGAGGACGGGGAGCCAGCTCAAGGACTGGAGGCTCAGGGCTCTGAGACCCTGCGCTCAGCCAGGAAGGGCTCCGCAGGCGGGGGCTCCTTGGCCCCAAGGCTCTCAGTGCTCCTGCCCCTGCGCAGTGGGGAGGGCCTGAGGGTCACGCAAAGGCCCCCCACACCCGCCCCAGGTCCCTGAGATCCATGCACAAAGCTCTAGCCCACAGGGTCCCCCAGAGTCTCACTGAAATGCAGAAAGCAGTGCAGCAGTCGGGGCTGGGGGCACACAGGAGACCCTGAGCTGCTGGACCACAATGCTGGGGACCCCAGAGTGCAGGGACAGTGAGTGCCCTGGGAAGGAGGGGGCAGTAGGCACCACCCTCACCCTGCCCCCGCCCACCAGGAGGCTCCCCCGCCCCCAGAAGACCTCAGTCCCCACAGGAGAGCCCTGACAGCTCCCTCGCTGGTCACACCGCCATCCGCCTGGAGACCAACACGGACCACCGGGAGTGCCCTCCCTGGACCCTGAGAGCCACTGCTCCCCTCACTGTCAGTCTCCAGCATGCACACCCTCAGTCCTGGCTGGTCACAGGCCCCGGCCTCCTCTCCCTCCAGCCTGGCCCAGGCCAAGCGCTGAAAGCCGCCACACCCACAGCCCCGCCTCCGGGATGGCCCTCTGCAGCATGGACCCTCATCTGCACACTCCCCTCTCCAGGTCCATCCCTACAGCCCCCCTCACCCCCAACCCTGCACCTTTACCCTCCCCACCCCACCCCTCACTTTTCCCTCCCTGAACCCCCTGCACTGCTGCTCCCCTCTCTGCCCTGGCCCTGGGTTCTCCTCACCCAAATAGGTCAACCCAACAGTCCACACCCGAGCCCCAAGCCCCCTTCTGCCCAGCACGGCCCACGCAGGACCCCTCCACCCACAGCTCCCGTCCTTCGTCTCTGGGGCTGACTGTCCTCACGCCCACACAACACCCATCCTCCCTTCGTCCTTCCCAGTGCAGCCCGGACCCCTCTGCCCCCAGGGGAACCCACGTGACCCTGATCTTCACCATGAGATGCCCTGGGGTCCAAGAGCAGGGCTTCCAGAGTACAGCTCACTCTCTGCCCATCCTGGGACACAGATGCAGTGTCTGGGATGAGCAGCCTCTTTGCCCACCAGCTAAGGACAGCAGAGAAGAATTCAGACACATCCTTGGTCGTGGTTAAGAATTGATGCTTTTCAACTGTGGTGTTGAGAAGACTCTTGGAATCCCTCAGACTGTAAGGAGATCCAACCAGCACATCCTAAAGGAAATCTGTCCTGAGTATTCATTGGAAGGACTGATGCTGAAGCTGAAGCTCCAATACTTTGTCCTCTTGATGAGAAGAACTGACTCATTGGAAAAGACCCTGATGCTGGGAAAGATTGAAGGCAGGAGGAGAAGGGATGACAGAGGATGAGATATTTGAATGGGATCGTCGACTCAATGGACATGAGTTTCAGCAACCTACAGGAGACAGTGATGGACAGGGAAGCCTGGTGTGCTGCAGTCCATGGGGTCACAGAGTCAGACACGACTGAAGTAACTTAGCAGAAGCATATGAATATATATATATATATATATATATATATATATAGAGAGAGAGAGAGAGAGAGAGTTATAAGAAAATATAATATTATCTTCAATAGTCTATATTATTCCTATTGAATATATATATGCATATGTGCATATACACAGATATATTTCATATTCAATATGTATAATATTGTTCAGTTGCTAAATTTTGTCCAGCTCTTTGTGACCCTGTGGACTGTAGCCCACCAAGCTCCCCTGTCCTTCACTATCTCCCAAACCCAACTCAAATTCATGTCCATTGAGTCAGTGATGCTCTCTAACCACCTCATCCTCTTATGCCCCTTTTGCTTTTTGCCTTCTGTCTTTCCCAGCATCTGAGTCTTTTTGAATACGCCAACTCTTGGCATTAGGGTTACAAAGTAGTGGAGCTTCAGCACCAGTCCTTCCAATGAATAATCTGGGTTGATTTCCTTTATGAAGACTAGTTTGATTTCCTTGCAGTCCAAGGGACTCTCAAGGGTCTTGTCCAGCTCCATAGTTCAAAAGCATCAGTTCTTCAACACTCAGCCTTTTTTGTAGTCCAACTCTCACATCTGTACATGACTACAGGAAAAGTCATAGCTTTGACTACATGGAACTTTTGGCAAAGTGGTGTCTGCTTTTTAATATGCTAAGTTTGTCATAGCTTTCCTTTCAAGGAGCAAGTGTCTTTTAATTTCATGGCTGCAGCCACTGTCTGCAGTGATTTTGGAGCCCAGCAAAATGAAATCTGTCACTGTTTCCACTTTTTCCCTTCTATTTGCCATGAGCTGATCCTACCAAATGCCATGATCTTAGTTTTTTGAATGTTGGATTTCAAGCAGTTTTTTCATCCTCCTTTTTCACCATCATGAAGAGACTCTAGTTCTGCCTCACTTTCTGCCATTAAAGTGGTATCATCTGCGTATCTCCGGTTGATATTTGGCCAGAAATCTTGACTCTGAAAGGTTGTTGCTGAACCAAGAAAAGACACCGGGATTCTTGGACTCCGGAGAAGAAGAATTCAATCCGGGGCCAGGGACAAGGCTTGATCGCTCAGAGCTTTGATGTAATAAAGTTTTATTAAAGTGTAAAGGAGATAGAGAAAGCTTCTGACATAGACATCAGAAGGGGTCAGAAAGAATACCCGCCTGCTAGTTTTTAGCTCATGTTATATAGTTACTAGCAGTCTGTTAATGAAAGAAAGGAATGTCTTCAAACTCAGAGAATAGCACCAGGCCCCTCATCATTAAATGTATTTGGGGATAATCTTGGCACCAGACGAGTCATCCCGGGCCATAGAACGATTGATTTGAATCTTATACAGAGGCAGATGACCATACAAGTAGTTTCGTTTACATAGGTTAGGGGAACAATATCTGAGTATAACATACTGGTTGGTCAAGTTGGTTCTGAGCCTTTAGGCGGAACTGCCTTGAAGACAGAGATTGGGGTAAATGCCTAGTACATTAACATAGGTTAAGGCAAATATTTCCATAAGAAAAGTGCATTAGTTAATCAAGACTTGAGAAAAGTTAAGTTCAGGTGGAACCAGGTGTCATTATGGCAACATAGTATTCTAAGAGAAGCCTCTTTTCAAATTTGTATAGAGAAGGGGAGAAAATAAATATACCACTAGTTTCTTTCCTCCTGCCACTTAGAGATTAAAAAATGTCTGACACTTGCAGCCTATTTTCTCCGTTTGGAGACCCCTGGCCTTCCTGCCTGTTACCGTCTCATTCCCCCCTTTTGTTTTAGGAGATTATGTTTCCTAGGGAAAGGGGCATTGTTTTAGTTTCCTAACTGCTTCTGAGCTGACAAGGGGCACTGTCCCTAAATTGGTGAGGCAACATATTCTCCTAACCCTCCTACCTAGAGTTTCTGATCCAGGGGCCCCACGAGGCAGTTGGAGGTAGCTGCTGCAGTAGCAGGAGATTGAGCAACCATTTTAGGGTTGTTAGATGTCATCAGATGAAGAAGAGGCATCACATATGATAGTTGTCAAAGGTACTCGCAGACTTGAAGTGGAGATGTCCACCACGGGAAGCCTTCCACTGATGAAGAGGGGAGCGCTCCTCAGACCCAGCAGTTAGACTGATTGTGGAATGCAGCCTAGGAGTGAGCCCAGGACAGGAAGGCATTGTCTTGATGATCAAATGGCAAACTCAGGGTCTTCCGTGTCAGCAGAAGTTGGCTCACATAGATTGTCAGGCCCATCTGAAAAGTACAAAGTCAGAGCATAGAAAGGAAAGACACAAAATGATGTCACTTAGTTCTGGTCAGGGTGCCACCTCTTAACTCGAGTGTGATGTACCCACAAATCAATTCCTGGCACTTTGACAGCTGTGGGAGAAGAAAGAATAACCTGGTAAGGGCCTTCCCAGAGGGGCTCGAGGGATGGGCCCCCAGACTCTAATGTTGTTATCAAGACCTTGGTTCCTGGCTCAAAAAGAGGCTTGCTTGACTCAGAGGCGGGGTCAGGAGTCATCTCCCAGAGTTCTGTTAATGCCTGTTGAAAAGTTGAGAGCTAAGTTACATAACTATTTAGCTCCAAAGCTTCAGGGTCTATAACAATGTCTGTGCATAAGAAAGGCCTTCCATAAATACATTCAAAGGGGTACAGTCCCTCCTTTTGGGGGGCAGTTCGAGCCCTCAATAAATCTATGGGTAGGACTTTAATCCAACTGTCCTGCATCTCTTGAGTTAATTTGCACAGATGTCTTTTCATAATGTCATAGCTTTTTCAACCTTTCCTGAGGATTGGGGTCTCCAGGAACAGTGTAAGTGATACTCTATTCCTAGAGCTTTAGATGCCCCCTGAGTTACAGCAGCTTTAAAGGCGGAGCCATTATCACTCTGAAGGCTCCGTGGCAGCCCAAACCTGGGGCTAATTTCATGAATTAAAATCCTTATATCCTCTCGAGCCTGTTCACAATGACAGGGAAAAGCCTCAATCCAACCCGTAGAAGTAAACACCCAAGCTTGTAAGCAAGAACATCCGTTAGCTTTTGGCATATGAGTAAAATCAAGTTCCCAGTCCTCTCCAGGATACTTTCACTTTGTCGTAAAGCAGATTTTGCTAGCATTTCAGTCTTTGGGTTATTTTTCTGATAGACCTCGCATCTTTTTTTAATACTCTTTAAAGTTTTCATTACATTTCTACCGTCAAACAAATGAGAAGCCATCTGGTAAGTACTCCCTGCACCTCAATGAAAACTCTGGTGTCAACCCTTAAGGATTTTCCATTGAGCATTCTCAGGAATTATTAATCGTCTATCCTCAGACTGTAACCATCCTTTATCAGTAATCTTTGCTCCTCTTTTCTCATAGCTTTCTCATTCTTTCTCAGTATATGATGATTTTTCCTGTTCCACAGGACCTGTGCAGATCAAAGGTGTCTGCAGTGAAGGGGCTTCATAAAGTGCCACTTTTCTGGTTTGGCAATCAGTCAACTGATTACCCTGGGCTACTTTACTCCCATCCCTGCTGTGCCCTTTGCAATGCATAATAGGTACTTCTTTAGGACAATATATAGCAGCTAAAAGTCTCCTGATCTCTCTGAAATGCTTCATTGGTTCTCCTGCTGCTGTTTTAAACTCTATTTCTTTCCATATTGCAGCATGAGCATGTAAAGTCAAACACGCATACCTAGAATCAGTGTAGATATTTACTCGCTGCCCTTTGCTTAACTCTACAGCTCGGATCAGAGCCACAAGCTCCGCTAACTGGGCACTGGTTCCCTGGGGGAGAGAGTTTGCTTCTGAAACCTGTTCAGCAGTCACCACGGCGTAACCTGCTTTACGCTTTCCATCCCGAACAAGAGAACTGCCATCAGTAAATATCTCCATGTCAGGATTGTCTAATGGGGCATCCCTCAGATCTTCCCGAGCTGCATAGTTTAAAGTTAGGGATTGGGAACAACCGTGATCAGGTGTTTCATTTTCTTTCTCAGGAAGCAAAGTGGCAGGATTTAAATTCCCAAAAACTTTAAGCTTAGTTACTGGTCCTTCTAAAAACAATGACTGATATTTAAGAAGCCTTCTGTCTGTCATCCAAATATTAACCTTAGGATGTAAGATTCCACTCACATCATGAGAAGTCAGTACAGTAAGATTTCATCCACTGATTATTTTTAAAGCTTCAGGTTAATAAAGTCACTGCCCCAATTACTCTTAGGCAGTGGGGCCACCCACGTGAAATTGCATCTAATTCTCTGCTTAGCTCAGCAATAGGTTGCTGGTGAGACCCTCGGGGTTGGGTCAAAACTCCCAAGGCCATACCTTTTCTTTTAGTGACAAACAAATAAAATTCTGACCCTGTGGGCAAGCTCAGAGCGGGAGCTTGCAGGAGAGCAGTCTGAAGAACCTTAAAAGCCTTTTGAGTGTCTGGAGACAAACCAGTCTGTCGGTTTATGTCTGCTGAGTTTCAGCTCTAAGTTTATATAAAGACTGGGCAAGTTCCCCATAACCCGGAATCCAAAAGTGATAGTAGCCTGTGAGTCCCCAAAATCCTCTCAATTGTCATAGGTAGGGGATGATTTAGTATAGGTTTAATCCTCTCGGGACCTATGGCCCGAGTCCCTTCCAATATGATTAGACCCAGATATCTAACAGATTGTTGACACAGCTGAGCCTTTTCTCTTGATGCCTTGTAACCGCAGCTTGCCAGAAAGTTTAAGAAGTCTTCTGAGATGCGTGAACAAGCTTTCTCTGTCTCAGCACTGAGCAAAATATCATCTACATCTTGTAACACCACTGCTTCTGAGCTATTAAAGTTTTGTAGGTCCTGTGACAAACTTTGTCCAAATAAGTGAGGACTGTCATGAAATCCTTGGGGCAAAACTGTCCAGTTTAACTGAGAAGCTGGCTGCATAGGGTCCTCAAAGGAAAACATCAACTTTCCTACGCCAAAGGTACTGAATAGAAGGCATCTTTTAAATCAATTACTGAGAAATATTTGGATCGTTCAGGAATTTCAGACAATAGAGTATAAGGATTAGTGACCACGGGGTGCAAAGGAACTGCGGCCTCATTTACTATTTATAAATCTTGAACTAGTCTCCATTTACCATTTGATTTCTTTATACCCAAAATAGGAGTGTTGCATGGACTGTTATGGGGAATTAATAGTCCCTGTCCTTTAAATTATCGATGACGGGTTTTAACCCTTCTTTAAACTCAGGTTACAGTGGATGCTGCTTCTTATGTGGAAATAAGTGTTGGTCTTTGACCTTGACAACTACACGAATAGCATTATGCTTGCCCCACAGATTTTCCATCAGCCCACACTCTAGGATTTACATTTTGTTCAAATAAGGGAAAGAAAGGGAGGGCTCCATATTCATGAAAACAGAGGCATAGAACTTGCTTAGTATATCCCTCCCCTAAAGGGATGAGGGAGACTCTGGCAGGACCAGAAACTCGTGTGAAAAATAGCTCAGAGTCCCAGTCACAACTTACAGAAAAACTGAAACAATACCTTATGGATCGTCCAGACAGTTCCATTACAGATGCGGATTAGGAAGAAAGTGGGCCAGGGTCTTCAGTAAGCACAGAGTAAGTTGCCCCGGTGTCTAAAAGGAAATCGATGGACTGGACCCCCACAGTTATTAAAACCCTCAGGGGTTCCTCAGGTGTAATTAGGTTGGGAGCTTGTGTGGGGACCCCCGTGCACCTTCAGTCCTGATTGTCTTGAGAGTCCTACTGCTGAGACCTACTCCTCTGGGTGCAGTCTCTCCTCCAGTGTGGTCCCGTGCAGACCAGACATGGAGCCGGGGTGGCCTAGATGCCTGAGGGCAATCCCGCTTGAGGCGGCCCTCCTTTCCACAGTAATAGCAAACCCATCCCTTTCACCCGGGCCCCTCTGGGCAATTTTCTCAGGCTGTTTCAGAACGGTTCTGACAGCCATTGCGAGGGCTTCCACCTGTTCCTTGGTCTTTTTCTGCCTTTCTTTCTTTCCCTCATGTTCCCTACCATAAGAGACTGTCTGAGCCAGCTGCAACAGAATATCTAAAGACTTATTTCATCCATACCCCTGTTTTAATAGCTTTTGGCAGATCTGGAGCCGACTGAGTCAGAAATCTGTCTTTTAAGATCACTCTTCCCTCTTCACCTTCAGGATCAATCTCAGTGAACCTGTGAAGGGCTTCTCTCAGTATACCTAGGAATTTACCAGGAGCTTCCTTCTCCTCCTCTTCTATGTTTGCTAATTTGCCATAGTTTAAACTCTTAGCAAGCACTTGCCTGAGTCCTTCAACAATACATCTGACAGACTGACTCTGATCCCATCTTCCTCTGGCCGTGTTATGGTCCCAGTCTGGTTCTATAGTTGGCACGGCCTGATTCCCAGTGTCTGGCGGGGGTGGGTGGGGGCGCGGTTATCTCATCCTCCCTCTTCCCTACTGATTCATTACCAAGCCATTGGTCTCCATAAGCAACCGCTTTCCCCAAAACTCGACTTTTTGAATCGGGAGTCAGCATTTGTCCCAAGATATACATCACATCCTTCCAAGTAAGGTCATAAAGCAGAGTAACACCTTTAAAAGCTCTAATATGTTTTCCCGGGTCCTCTAAACAGTCTCCCAGATCCTCCTTGATTCTTTGTATTTCTTGATAAGAAAAGGTCTTATTAAGTCTCATAGATTGATTATTTCTCCCGGTGGGTGCTTCATGAAGAGGCAACAGCTTCTGAGACTGTTCCTCAGCCTCTCTGGCTGCTCTGCACATATGAGTCCAGGGACAGACTGGAGAAACCTGCTTTTCTTTATCTCTTTGTCACCTGTCCTCCACTGCATCTCTTACTTCGATGGTCTGAGTTTCTATTGAAACCAGAATAGTCTGAGGCCGTGTTGTTTGGACCTCTTCTTGGGCAGTTTGAATCTCAGTTTGGTTTCTACTGAGACCAAGGCAGCCCTCCTTGGGGGGTTCTCTGACTTTCAGGTTGCTCAGTTGGGAGCACCGGGTATGGGGGCAAAGTATGAGGACAGGAGGTAGCTGAAGGTTTCACACCCAAATCTATACCCTTAGGACATAAGTCTGGCATATTTCACAGAGAGAAAGGGCAACACATATGCTACTTCTACCCATTTCCCTTGTTTCCTACAGAACCAGTCTAATTGTAAAACAATATAGTACTTAAGAGACCCTCCAACCGGCCACCGTTCACCATCATCCAATGGATACCGTGGCCATGCACTGTCACATAGGAAGACCAAGTGTGTCTTCTTTAAGCTCTGGGAATCAAATCTATCCCAGTTTTTCCAGATACAGTTCAAAGGAGTGAGGCTGGAATTGTTACGTCCCATCCGTAAAAGAGAATAAAAGTGACCAGTGCCATCTTTCTACCAGAGGCGTCCCTCCCTGCTCCCTCCCTCCTCTGGTCCACTAAGAGCTAGCATTACCAAAGGAAGAAGACCATTGCACTTCCCATCAGAGTAACCTTCAACCTCAGAGATCCTCTTGGAGCTAGCGCTCCATCTAGCTTCCGAACTTTCAACTCCCAGCGAGACTAGGCGCTTCCTGACTACCAATCCAAGTTTGGGACCTAAGTAACAGTACACAGTAACAGCATAGATCACAAGTCCCTTGAAAGTCTATGTACGACAGATTAGGTTAGTAGTTCTAATTCCCAAGAAGTTATGAAACGGTCAAAGAGACCAGAAAGTTTGACCGAGAAAGGAGAGTTCGGGCCAGACGCTTTGTCCATTTCTGCTCAGTCCCTGAAGGAGACATTGGGTGTCACTTGGCATTGGCAGGTCGGTATAAACCCCTGACAGGTTTCTGCCTTAAGCCCTATGAGGTCACCACGGAACCGCAGAGCAGGGCTCCTCACTTACTTCTGAAAAGGCGTGTCATTCATTCACACAAGCACACCATAGAGCTAGTAAAGCACAGCAGGAAATGTGTTCGCTAGGAGAACAAAGAACTAGAGCTCCAAGCATCCTCACTTTGTCCTGAAGGATCCCGGACGAGCCCCCAAGATGAAAGGTTGTTGCAGAACCATGAAAAGACGCTGGGATTCTTGGCCTCTGGAGGAGAGGAATTCAATCCAGGGCCCGAGACAAGGCTTGATCTCCCAGAGCTCTTGTGTAATAAAGTTTTATTAAAGTATGAAGGAGATAGTGAAAGTTCCTGACATACACATCACAAGAGGGCAGAAAGAGTACCCCATTCCTAGTGTTAGCAATGGAGTTATATATCTTTTGATTAGTTATTACACTGAATCAAAAATGTCTCAAGATTGTGACAATTATACCAGATCCACTCCCACAATTTACATTTTAGGATAACAAGATTAGAATTTAACAATAGAGAGATCCTACGAGACCCACTCCCGTAATACATTCTAAGATTTCAGGATGAGTCAGACGGTTTTCAGGAAGGAGAAACCATCCTCCACCAGATACATTGTTGCTGTATAATCCCTAGTACTGAGTTTAGGCTGAGTTGTGTAACTGACTAAGACTAAGGAATGTAAAGGGGTTGGGGGGAGTTTGTCCTTTTCTCCTTGAGAATTCCAGACCATTATTTCCACTTTGAGAGCCCCAGACCTCTTTCTCCTCCTTGGGGACCCTGGACTTCTTATCAATCTGCCTAGGAATTGACTCTCTCACAGGGAAGACACCAGGTATACTGAATTAGGGCCACCCTAATCTCCTCACTTTAACTTAATTATATCACCACTGAGACTCCATCTCTAAATGCAGCCATGTTCTGAGCAGCAGGGGTGAACTTCAGCACATGAGGTTTGGGGAAACACATTCAATCCCATGACACATCCAAAATGAGGTTTCTTTTCTTTTATCCCCACCAGGAAGGGAGGTTCAAGGACAACTTTCATCCCAAAATCAAGTGCAGAGTTTCGCCAAATTTGGTGCAAGAAGACCCACGTGCAGAGCATATTCCAATGCAGATGCCTGGGTCCTGAGAGCTAATTCTTAGGTAGGTCGATAAGGCGACCAGGGCTTTCAGAGAAGGAGCAAGAGACAATGTTTTTTCCTGTATCCCTTCCTCTCAGTCACATAAAATGTTTTTTAGTAAGCTCTTAGTTGTTATGGCAACAAACTATTTCTTCTAAGGCTAACTTTCTTTATGCCCAGAACTAATGATTACACAACAAACAACCCATCTTGCTCAAGGGTATGTTTTTCCTTAGGCTCTGAATAATATGAAAAGACAAAATGATAGGACACTGAAAGACGAACTCCCCAGGTTGGTAAATGCCCAATATGCTGCTGGAGCTGAGTGGAGAAATAACTCCAAAAACAATGAAGAGAGGGAGCCAAAGCATAAACAACACCTAGCTGAGGATGGGGCTGGTGATGGAAATATAGTTCAATGCTCTAAAGAGCAATATTGCCCAGGAACCTGGAATGCCAGGTCCGTGAATCAAGGCAAATTGGAAGTGGTCAAACAGGAGATGGCAAGAGTGAGCATCAACATTTTAGGAAGCAGCAAACTAAAATGGACTGGAATGGGTGAATTTAATTCAGATGACCAATATATCTACCACTGTGGGCAAGAATCCCTTAGAAGAAATGCAGTAGCCATCATTGTCAACAAAAGAGTCCGAAATGCAGCACTTTGGTGAAGTCTCAAAAACGACAGAATGACCTCTGCTCCTTTCCAAGGCAAGCCATTCAATATCAGAGTAATTCAAGTCTATGCCCTGGTTAGTACTGCTGAACAAGCTGAGGTTGAATGGTTCTATGAAGATCAACAAAACCTCCTAGAATTAACACCCAAATAATGATGTCTTTTTCATCACAGGGGACTGGAAGTCCAAAGTAGGCAGGCAAGAGTTATCTGGAATAACAGGCAAATTTGGCCTTGGAGTACAAAATGAAGCAGGGCAAAGGTTAACAGAGTTTTGCCAAGAGAACACACTGGGCACAGTGAAAGGTTTTATCTGAGTGATAAGACGCTGGGATTCTTGGCCTCCAGAGGAGACAAATTCAATCCAGGGCCAGAGACGAGGCTGGATCACTTAGAGCTTTTGTATGATAAAGTTTTATTAAAGTATAAAGGAGATAGAGAAAGCTTCTGACATAGGCATCAGAAGGGGCAGAAAGAGTCCCATCCCCGCCCCCGCTAGTCTTCAGCTGGATGTTATATAGTCACTAGCAGGCTGTTAATGAAAAGAAATGAATGTCTGAAAACTCAGAATGGCACCAGATAAATCATCCCAGGCCATAAAACGACTGACTTGAATCTTGTAGAAGGGTAGATTACCATGCAAATAGTTTTGTTTACATAGGTTAGGGGAACAATACTGAGTATAACCTACCGGTTTGAAAGTAGGTTCTGAGCCATTTGGCAGAACCTACTTGAAGACAGTGTCTGCGGTACATTAACATAGCTTAAGACAAATATTTCAATAAGAAAAAATGCATTGGTTTACTCAAGGCTTGAGAACAGTTAGCTTCAGGTGAAACCAGGTGTCATGGGAACACAGTATTTTATTTTTCTTTGTTTATTTATTTATTTTTTGGAACACAGTATTTTAAGAGAAAGCTTTTTTTAATTTGTGTAAAGAAGGAAAAAAATATCTCTAGTTTGTTTCCTCCTGCCGCTTAAGAGAGAGAACAATGTCTGGCACTTGCAGCCTCTTTCCTCCGCTTGGAAACCCCTGGCCTTCCTGCCTGTTTCCCTCTCAATAGCAAACACACTCTTCCAACAACACAACAGAAGACTCTGCATATTGACATTGCCAGATGGTCAATACTGAAATCAGACTGATTATATTCTTTGCAGCCAAAGATGGAGAATCTCTATACAGGCAGCAAAAACAAGACCAGGAGCTGACTGTGGCTCAGATCATGAACTCCTTATTGCTAAATTCAGACTTAAATTGAAGGAAGTAGGGAAAACCACTAGACCATTCAGGTATGATCTAAATCAAATCAAATCTCTTAGGATTATACTGGAAGTGACAAACAGATTCAAGGGATCAGATCTGATAGACTGAGTGCCTGAAACTATGGATGGAGGTTCATGATATTGTACAGGAGGCACTGATCAAGACCATCCCCAAGAAAAAGAAGTGCAAAAAGGCAAAATGGTTGTCTGAGGAGACCTTACAAATAGCTGAGAGAAGAAGAGCCACTAAAGGCAAAGGAAAAACATAAAGCTATACCCATTTGAATGCAGAGTTCCAAAGAATAGCAAGGAGACATAAGAAAGCCTTCTTTGGTGATCAATGCAAAGAAATAGAGGGGAAAAAAGAATGGGAAAGACTAGATATCTCTTCAAGAAAATAAGTGATACCAGGGAATATTTCATGCAAAGGTGGACACAATAAAGGACAGAAATGCTATAGACCTAAGAGAAGCAGAAGATATTAAGAAGAGGTAGCAACGATACACAGAAGATCTATACAAAAAAGATCTTCATGACCCAGAAAGCAACGATGGTGTGATCACTCACTTAGAGCCAGACATCCTAGACTGCAAAGTCAGGTCAGCCTTAGGAAGCATCACTATGAACAAAGCTAGTGGGGGTGATGGAATTCCAGTTGAGCTATTTCAAAACCTATAATAAGATGCTGTGGAAGTGCTACACGCAATAGGCCAGCAAATCTGGAAAACTCAGCAGTGGCCACAGGACTGCAAAAGCTCAGTTTTCATTCCAATCCCAAAGAAAGACGATGCAAAAGAATGCTCAAACTTCTCCACAATTGCACTCATCTCACATGCTAGCAAAGTAATGCTCAAAATTCTCCCAACCAGGCTTCAACAGTACATGAACCATGAACTTACAGATGGTCAAGCTGAATTTAGAAAAGGTAGAGGAACCAGAAATCAAATTGCCAACATTCATTGGATCATTGAAAAAGCAAGAGAGTTCCAGCAAAACATCTACTTCTGCTTCATTGACTACATTAAAAAGACTCTCACTGTGTGGATCACAAGGCACTCTGGAAATTCTCCAACAGATGGGAATACCAGACCACCTGAGCTGCCTCCTGAGAAATGTGTATGCAGGTCAGAAGCAACAGTTAGAACTGGACATGGAAAAGCAGACAGATTCCACATTGGGAAAGGAGGCTATTAACACCCTGCTTATTTACCTTATATGCAGAGTACATCATGGGAAATGCTGGGCTGGATGAAGCACAACCTGGAATCAATATTGCCAGGAGAAATATCCATAACTCAGATATGCAGATGACACCACCCTTATGACAGAAAGTGAAGAAGATCTAAAGAGCCTCTTGATGAAAGTGAAAGTGAAAGAGGAGAGGGAAAATGTTGACTTAAAACTCAACATACGATCATGGCATCCAGTCCCATCACTTCATGGCAAATAGATGGGGAAACAATGGAAACGGTGAGAGACTTTATTTTGGGGGGCTCCTAAATCACTGCAATTGGGACTGCAGCCATGAAATTTAAAGACACTTGCTCCTTGGAAGGAACGTTATGACCAACCTAGACAGCAGACTAAAAAGCAGAGACATTATTTGCCAACAAATTTCCGTCTAGTCAAAGCTATGGTTTTTCCAGTAGTCATGTATGGATGTGAGAGCTGGCATATAAAGAAAGCTGAGCACTGTAGAACTGATGATTCTGGACTGTGTTATTGGAGAAAACTCTTGAGAGTGCCTTGGACTTTAGGAAGAATCAACCAGTCCATCCTAAAGGAAATCAGTCCTGACTATTCATCAGAAGGACTGATGTTGAAGCTGAAACTCCAAACCTTTGTCCACCTGATGTGAAGAACTGATTCCTTTGAAAAGACCCTGATGTTGGGAAAGATTGGAGGCAGGAAGAGAAGGGGTTGACAGAGGAAGAGATGGTTGCATGGCATTACCAACTCAATGTGTATGAGTTTAAGTAAGCTCTGGGAGTTGGTCATGCACAGGGAAGCCTGGTGTGCTTCAGTCCATGGGGTCGCAAAGAGTCAGACACGACTGAGTGACTGAAGTGAACTGAATTCTGTAGTAATGATTAAATAACAGCAGTGTGTCTTGCTCAACGACATGTTTCTCCTTTTTTACAAAAACCTTCTTACTGATCCCGTTACCTTAAGATGCATGTTGAGGGAGTGGGTCTGGCAAGACCTTTCTATTGTTAGTAAACAATTGAAAATTACATAAGGCCTTGATAAGTCTAGAGACTGGGGCCCTCTCTGCCCCCTTCTGATGTCTATGTCAGAAGCTTTCCCTACCCCTCTCCACTTGAGTAAAACTTCTGCCACATGAAGCTCTGAGTGACTGAAGCTGTGTCTTTGGTCCTGAAATGAGCTTCTCTCCTTCACAGATCATGAATCTAACACCATTCACCATAAGCTATCAGTACCCCACCCCCCAGAGATGCAGTCTCAGGGCAGCTGGGGGGGCCTGAGATTCTGCATGTGAACGAGGCTCCCAGGTGATGCCAGTGTGAGGACCACATGGCGAGAGACCCAGGAGAGGGACCACAGTGCACACCAGCGAGGACACTTCTCACTCCAGCGCTTCTGTGCAGCCTAGGGCCCTGGAGGCTCCCACCAGCTGTGGGCTTGCACTATTGAAGGTCATCCTGACGCTCCAGGGAGATTCAGACAAGGACCTCTCCCTGCCCCAGGGGTTCCGGTTATGAATCCTTGGGAGTCTCCCTGGAGGGTAGGGTAGCAAATATGCAAACTTATGTGGAGAAACTATCCTGAAAAACCCAGGGCCCCCTCCATAGCAGTCTCCCTCACTGCCCAGCTGGGTCCTTGAGTGCTGACCTTCCTGTCCTCGTCCAGGGTGGGCTCTCCCACTGTCTTCACCTCCTCCTGACTGTCCTCCCACATCAGTCAGGGGCCAGGTTTGGGGTCACAGAAGAGAGTGGATAGGAGGCATGAGCCACTGACCAGAGCCCTGCATCTCCCACAGAGGTGTCAGCACCCAGCTGCAGCTGTAGCAACCTTGGGCAGAGGTGAAGAGACCTGAGGAGACCCTGAAGATCTCCTGTAGTATTTCTGGATAGAGCTTTGCCAGCTATTGGGTCAGCTGGGTACCCCAGACCCCCGGGAAAGGCTAGGAGTGGATGAGGGCCATCAATCCAGGTGACTCAGACACTTGCTGCAGCCCGTCCTTCCAAGGCCAGGCCAGCATCTCTGCACACAGCCCACCAGCACTGCCTGCCCGCAGTGGAGCAGCCTGAAGGCCTCAGACATGGTCATGTATTACTGTGCAAGGGACACAGTGATGCAAAGCATGTCCTGAGAGTGACAGGATCCCTGCCCCAGCACACAGCTGCAGAAGAGACCCCGCCACCCTGCAAAGACACCCAAGGACTATTCAGATCCAGCACCGGAGGAAGTACCCTCTGCTGTGACCTCAGGAGAAGAACAGAGAGAGAAAACTGTGGAAAGAGCCCATCCCTGAAGGGGCAGGGTGGAGACCCACTCCAGGGGCCCTGATAGGAACTTGATTTCTCTGGGAAACTCACACTGTGTCCTCCCCAAAGTTACTTCGTAATCTCTGCTCCATAGTCAACTCAAACCAGCTGCCTGGTCCAGCTTATATGCAACAAACATCTCAATTAGTGCAAAGTCCTCACAGCACACTGTCCCTGCCAGCCTCCCTCCCTCCTTCCCTCCCTGTCTCCCTCCCTTCCTTCCTTCCTTATTTTCTCCCTTCTTCAATTTATTGGCACATAACTCCCCCTCTGGTCGTCCTGAACATATATATATATATATATATATATATACATGTATATATGTTATATGTTATATATGTATGTTATATATATAACATATGTGTTATATATGTATATATATATATATTCTTCTTTCTCAAGACGTGTACTTGTTTGCAGTGCTATAGTGGATTATTTTTAAATACTGTTCAGCATTCTCTTCCTTTGCTCTTCTATCTGTGTTTTAAAGTCTATCTCTGTGCTTGCAGCTCTAGGGCATTCATCCCATGAGGTCCCCTGGAAACGTGACACCAGGTGCTAATACCGTCCTGCTGTGCCTTGGGCTAGAGTTTGGGCAACTCACGGGATGTGTATACACAGCTGAAAGTGACCAGGCGCACATGAGACAAGAGGATGCTCAGGCTGGAATCTGGAGTCCAGGTTCATCTCTTCTTCCATACATAGGAACACGTGTGTGGGTTTATCTGATGATCTTGCCATGACGGTGGAGTGAAATACCTGGGGTGGATCTCCACAAGGATCAGGAATGTCGTGAGTGTCCTGCAATGCCATGTGGCCAGTGCCCTCATTTGAGGTTGTCATGACAACCAACTGTTCAAACCACACCTGTACTGTTGCACAGGACTCCCCACTCCTTCCCTGAGACAGCTCCCCTCACAGCCATCTGAGCAGCACTTCTGCCATGAACATGGTGCTGTGCTGTTTCCGTGCTGGTGCCCTTCTCCAGATGACCCAGGGCCGCCAGCGTAACAAGAAGCCTGAGTCGCTTTTCTGCATGACAGAAAAGAATACTACAATGTAAAGCAACTATACTCCAACTATATATATATATACACACACACATATATATACATATATTCTCAGGTTGTTTCTAGTCTTTTTACTCACTCAGCAGTGCCTTTGTAATAAAAAAGTTTATAATTTCGGTGATGTTGAATATAGCACATTATTTCATGGATCCTATATTTGATGTTTTGTCTAGGTATTATCGCTATATGCAAGGTCAAACTTGAAGTTCTCCCTTGTCCACAGTGAAGGCCACACTGCAGCTGGAATGTACACTTAGCATCCATGACAGTGAATAGATGTTTGTTCCGCTGAATTCTTACTGTGTATGTTCAAGTACAGTCATGGAGACCATTGAAAGAAGGGGTATCTACATAAGATTTTTAGAATTATTCTTTAAGTGAGACTTGCCACTTCATCTTACGTTATTGTTGTTGTTCATCCTCAAAGTCATGTCATACTTCCTGGTACACCATGGACTTTTTTATTCAACCGTCAATTAACATCCGTATGGACTAAGTATTTATTTATGTGGACCATCCCCTTGCGAGTGATGAAGACCACAGCATAGGAGAGATTATAGGAAGAGAAAGCAAGAAGGACGAGAGGACCGGGACCTCAGTCTGTCCCTACTTATAAGGACTGAGCTCGCCCACATGCAAATACTCATACCTTCTCTAGAGGAAAATCCACCCCTGGTCTGAGGGAGCCCACAGCTCTCTCCTCACACAGGCTGAGGTGGCAGGGAAGGCAGGGATGTGCGCTAGAAGAAGATGAGGCTGGGGGTCTTCTCCTCTGCCTGCTCACAGCCCTACAAGGGGAGGGTCTCAGGTGTCAGACAGGGGTCTGTGGGGACGGCTGTGGCTGCAGGTGACTGACAGGGGCTGACTCTCCGTGTCCCCAGGGGTCCTGGCCCAGGTGCAGCTGCAGGAGGCGGGCCCAGAACTGCTGAAGCCTCGCAGACCCTCTCCCTCACGTGTGCTCTCTCTGGTTACTCCATCACCAGTGCTCACTCCTCCTGGGGCTGGATCCGCCAACGCTCAGGGAAGGGGCTGCAGTGGATGGGTTACGTTAGCTACAGTGGAAGCACAAGCTACAGCCCAAGTCTCAAGAGCCGCACCTCCATCTCCAGAGACACATCCAAGAGCCAGTCCTCCCTGCAGCTGAGCGCTGTGACCACCGAGGACACGGCCATGTATTACTGTGCAAGAGACGCAGTGACGGGAAGTCTGTGTGAGCCCAGACAAGAAGCTCCTGCAGGGAGACAGGAGGGCTACAAGGCAGCCCAGGTCCCACCAGGGGGCGCACAGTTCTCACAACTGTGTGATTCAGGATTCAGGAGGACATAAACACTCCTTGGAGGATACAGAACCCACGATTTGCCTTTTAGCAACAGGTCAGGTGCAGATGGAGGTTAAGCGGTTCATTTCCTGTCAGGGTTGGGCCTTCCTCTCCATGTAACAGTTTTCCCTGGGGAACCTCTCTGGACACATGATTCTGAGCTTGTACTTTCAATCTCTGAATAAGAAGGTGTTCTGAAAATAGGAAGAAAAAGTGTCTCAAGTGTAAAAACTAGAGGCCCACTTACAGTTAGTCATACACATTTTCCCCTGCTTACATCTAGTCTAAACTGAACAGTTTGAAAAAGTTAATATTGGCCTTACCAAGATTTGAACATATTCTTCCATTCTCATTGTGAAATCTCAGCCCTACTCTACTGGTAGACCAGCCGTCCCTCCCAGGATAGCGGCCCTTGGCTTGCCTGGTTGCCTCCTGCATGAGAAGCATAAATGAGCCAGGCAGCACCACTGGATCCTCAGTGATTCCAGTTAGAGGGCGTGTAGATAGAGGTGTTTCTATATGTGCTCCTTGCTTCCAGGTCCAATAGGATCCCTACAGGCTTAGATCATACCCGCATCCTGTTCTACTGTGCAGTTTCCTTTATGTCCAATAACCATCACCAGAGCTATTACCAACAGACACATAGATAGGTGGGTGAGGAAAGATTATAGTCAGGTGGATGATAACATGAATTTTCAGAAACTGCTGAAAACAGATCTATACACTTTCTTCACCAGGGCTCCTTAAAATGCAGGGAAATAGCAAGTGTTCTCCTTCTAGGAAGAGCCCTGCAGCCTCACTGGGCAAGTCCACCTCTGCCCAGGATCCCCTTTGATGCGGCCGGGTCCAGCGTAAGAAGCCCACGCCTTGACAGGAGAGCTCACCGTCCCTGATGTGTGCTCTGCAGCACCTCAGCGACAAGTTCAGGCTCGTTTAGCTTCACATCTGTAACACGCAAGTAGACCAACCTGCTTCACACGCTTGCTGTGTATCTGTAGAAACAGACTAGTAAAGCAGGCAAGCAGCTGTGGGATCTAAACACCAGCCCAAGGTTCTCTGTAGTGGAGCTAAGCCTCTGTGCACGCCCCTGAGCAGGGAAGAGAGAGAACATCTTAGAACTGTCCTGGATGAGCTTCCCTGCCCTCGATGTTTTGTTGCAAATGGCCAGTGGTCGTTCTGACCCAACACTTCTCATCAGTGTAGCCAACAGTGAACCAAAGAGGGAAAGCAAGGTCATAGAGCTCACACCTATGACACACAATCAATCTCACACCCAAATCCAGAGAGTCTCTTGTCTTCAGCAGGGCTGTCACCTGATTTCTCTCTCCACTTCAACACAGGATGGGGAGATCTAAATCCTTAGAGCAGTTGTGTGCCTGGAACCTACAATGATGACTGAGTTGAGGATGATGGTTTTGTGTGAAGCTCTCTATATAACCTTCAGAAATCCATGCCTTGCATTGTTATTGTTGTTCAGTCACTAAGTCATGTTGGACTCTTTGCAACCCCATGAACTGCAGCATACCGGTCTCCTTTGCCCTCCACTGTCCTCCAGAATTTGCTCAAATTCAACTCCATTGAGTCAGTGGTGCTGTCTAACCATCTCACTTCTGCTGCCCATTTCTTTTGCTTTCAACCTTTCCCAGCATCAGGGTGTTTTCCAGTGAGTCAGTTCTTCATGTCAGGTGGCCAAAATGTTGGAGCTTCAGCTTCAGCTTCAGCTTCAGCATCAGTCCTTTCAATGAATATTTATGCTTGATTTCCTTTAAGATTAGAGGTGGACTTCCCTGGTAGCTCAGACAGTAAAGCGTCTGCCTAAAATGCAGGAGACCCGGGTTTGATCCCTGGGTCAGGAAGATCCCCTGCAGAAGGAAATGGCAACCCTCTCCAGTATTCTTGCCTGGAAAATCCCATGGACTGAAGACTCTGGTAGGCTACAGTCCATGGGGTCGCAAAGAGTCAGACACGACTTAATGACTTCACTTCACTTCCTTTAAAATTGACTGGATTGACCTCCTTTTGGTCCAAGGGATTCTCATGAGTCTTCTCCAGTATCACAAATCTAAAGATCAGCCTTCTTTTTGATCCAGGTCTCACATTTGTATGTGAATCCTGGAAAAATCTTACTGTTAAGTATATGGACTTCTGTTTCTGGTAACCACGGCTGGAGACGTGGCTCGGAGCACCTCACTGCTGGCCTCAGATCCGGTCTCTCTCCTGCCTGATCAATTGGCCAGAATCCCTCTCCTGCTGTTGTGTATCTGAGGTGCTCAGGAATGTGTATGAAGGTTCCATCAGAGACTCAGAACAGCGGGCAGAAGCGGGTTGGTCACAGGGCCCTGCCGGAGGAGCTGTATCTGACTCAGCAGCGGGTCTGTCTCCCCACTGACGCCAGGTCCTGAGGTCCTCAGGCAGGTGGTCAGGAGGGACGGGGAGAAGCAGGATGGAGTCTGAGGATGGATGCACCCCGAGGCCGTCCTGGTGAAGAGATGTCCTGCCAGGGGACACGCACATGGCTGACCTAGCTTCTCTGCAGGGTGCTGTGTGGCAACCCACTCCAGTGTTCCTGCCTGCAGAATCCCATGGACAGAGGAGTCTGCTGGGCTACAGTCCGTGGGGCCTCAAAGGGTCAGACACGACTGAGGTGCCTGAGCATGCTCAATGCCCCCCGTCCCCCAGGTGAGCATTCCCTCAGGGCAGCATCTGCTGAGTCAGCTGACAAGGGTGCTGCCTCATCCTCTTCCGACTTCAGGTGTCTCCTCTCACGCAGGGGTGGGCACTAGAGACCCTCAGGCGTTTGTGCTGTGAGTTGTCAGAGGGCGACTGCACTGGTTTCTGACAAGGGGGCTAGTCTGGCACCTTCTTGTGGGGCCCCTGCAGGGTCCAGGTGCTGCAAGAACAGGGGAATCCAGGGGTGGAACGGTAAGTGGAGTGGGCATCGAGCCCCATGCTTCTGCGTGCAGCTATCCTGTGACACAATGTTAGCCCACGGGGGGCTCCAGGAGGCAAAGGGACCCCAAGTCCTCGAGAGCCTCTGGACTCACTGTGAGTGTCAACTGCATCAGTGCAGCTGCAGCCCCAGGGAGGCGACGTCCAGGTGTTCTCATAAATTTCTTCCTTGGGTCTCTCTCAAGAGAGTGTATGTTTATTGAAGCTATTTCTAGAGACAACTTAAAAGCACATGCTGTCTCTAGAAGAATACTCTGAAGGTAGAACACAGCCATTTCATACCAGACTAGAAACACTGCTAGGATGCCCTGTGAGCCCAGGCAGGGGGTGCCCAGGATCCCACTGCAGGGCTGCTGCCCAGGAGCATGTGGGGAGGGGGCTGGGGAGACTCACAGAGGGAGTCTTCTCTTTTCACAGAAAACAATACCTAGCAGGACAAGGACTGGTGAAGTTTAATATTGGGTCCTGTTGAGAATACACAAGTCAATGAGGCCATGAAAAGTACATGTGTATATGTCTGTGAGTGAGTGTATGAGTGTGTGAGTGTATGTAAGTGTGTATGTGAGTGTCTGTGTTGTGTGCATGTGAGTGTGTGAGTGTGTAAGTGTGTGCATGTGAGTGTGTGTGTGCATGCGTGTGTGTGAGTGTGTATGTGAGTGTCTGAGTGTGTTGTGTGCATGTTTGTGTGTGAGTGTGTATGTGTGTGCATGTGTGTGTATATGTGTGAGTGTGTATGTGTGTGCCTGTGAGTGTGTGTGTGAGTGTGTATGTGTGTGCATGTGAGTGTGTGTGTGTGTGCTTGTGTGCTTCTGTTTGCATATGTGTGTGTTTGTGCATGCCTGTGTGACAGGTGTGTGTGTGTGTGTGTGTGTGAATACCCAGTGGTGGCAGAGTTTGGGGAACACACTGATTAAGAAGTGAAGATGTCTCTGTGACATTAAAGGCTGGTTCACGGTGAGGACTGTGTCCTGTGGGGCTGGTCCCTCACTTCAAGAGCTCTGAGTGCACAGCGGTCAGGGACATGGCAGGGACACACGTCCTCAAACAAGGATGAGGACACGGACACACAAATTCCCACTGAGCGTGGTCATGGGTCATAAGACTACTCCTTCCTAATATTGCCCGTGTAGTGAGTGTGAAGTTTTCAGCCTCTAGAACATGCAGATGACCTGAGGTGTCCTAGGTTAAATTGGGATATTCTGAGCCCTGAGAACATCACCCACAACAACACCAGCTCTGCGCAGCAGTCCTGGGAGCACAGCCCTCACCAGGGACGGGAGCTGGAGAGTCCTCCTCCTGGGGCCTTGGCTCCAGGTCAGGGTCATCCCAGTCTGGGGTGGAGGAAGGGACAGGGTCCAGTCAGGGGGGTTCATGCCCTTCTGTCTCCGGTCCCTGGGTGTGCACACCCAGGTGCAGCTGGTGCAGTCGGGGCTGAGCTGAGGAAGCCTGGGGCATCAGTGAAGGTGTCCCGCACGGCTTCTGGATACACCTTCAGCGACTACAACATGCACTGGGTGTGACCAGCCCCTCAACACGGGCTTGAGTGGATGGACGGATTGACAGCAAAGATGGTGGACAAAGTATGCACAGAAGCTCCAGGGCAGAGTCACGTTGGCCGCAGACACGTCCACCAGCACCGCCTACATGGAGCTGAGTAATCTGAGGTCTGAGGACACAGCTGTTTATTACTGTCTGAGACACACAGTGTGAACACCCACATCCTGAGGGTGTCAGAAACCCTGAGGGGCAGGGCGGCTGTGCTGGGAGTGGAGAGGCGAGAAATGATGGTTTTCCTGACTTCTCGTCACCAGGAGTCTGGAGTCTGAGAGATCAGATCATGTTCTCGTGGGTCACTGGTGTTTTTGAGCAAGATCTCAAGGTAACAAATATATGAAAGAAAGATGCGAGATAAAGATTTGCCTCCAAAGGTTTATGGATTTTTATTACTTTTTTATCGGGGGTATTGAGAGCCTCACTGTTCTTAGGCATGTTAGCTGAGGCATTATCTGGGATATTTGGTTAATATCAAGTTTGGGATTCTTGTTCTGTAGTGTCCTGGAAAGTCCTCTGCCTCATTCCTTCTCTTTAAAAGTGGTATCATCCTTGGGGAACCCAAGGATGAATTTCTATTTCCCAGTCTCTGCCAAGCAGCCCACACGTGGCATCCAGTCAGACGCCACGAGCAGGGCTGCAGACTCAGGGCCGACATGTACACAGGTCCCACTCAGTCTGTGGCAGCACATTGCTCCTTCCGGACCACGGCCTGCAGCGCCCTGTCCCCAGGGGCTGCACGTAAGAGGGCGCCATGTGGGAGACACTGGGTAATGTGAGACTCACGTCCTGGCCTGTATTTCTCTGCTGACCATTGTGTCAGGTTCCCTCACACACGCGGCTCAAATAAACACACACGTATTCCATTCCAGTCCACAGTCCAGAGTATGATAACTGTTTCACTGGATTGGAATCCAGGTGTGGCAGGACCACATTCCCAAGGCTCTCAGGGTCTGAATGCTTCTGTGCTCCCAGAATTCATGTTTGGAATTCCTAGGATAATGATGTTAGAATCGGGGTCCTAGGCGGGTGCTTAGGTCATGAGAGTGGAGTCCCTCATGAATGGGGTTGGAGTCTTTCTAAGAAGCCCCAGAGAACATGCCTGTCCCCGTCCACCAGGTGGGGACCCAGGAGGAAGGTGCCTGGTGTGAACCAGGAAGGGAGCCCTCACCAGAAGGCAGCCTCACTGGTGTCCTGACCTGGGGCTTCCAGCCTCCAGGAGTGTGGGAAATAAAGGCTTGTTTACAGACCACCCCACCTGAGCTCCTGTCATGATCCCTGAATGGATAAAGTCAGGGACAATCTGCTTCATTGCCGTATCCTGTCTAGAGCTTCACTGCCTGCATCCCTGGCTCTCAGCCACTTCCTTCATCTGCATAGTCCAGCAAAGCACCCTCCATCAGTGGTCACTTCTCCCAGGGTCTGACGTCCTTGGCCTCCCTCTGAGGAACACAGTTGTGGTTTCAACTGGAGTCACATGATAATCCAGGAAAATCCAAAATTTCTAGACTTCTAAATTAGTCACATTTTCCAAAGCCCCATATGCCACGTGAGGTGACATTCATAGACTCAATGAATGATTCAGACAAACACAGTCCACCTTCAGCCCTGCAAATACATCCATCCCACAGGCCCATTACACTTAGCAAATCCCAGAAAGCCTCCAAAATGTCAACCTAAGAATTGACACTAAATTATAATGTCAATTATAATAAAGATTACAGAGCAATGGTGGTCTAAATACCATCAACCGGAAGTCCCAAATCTAGTCCTCTAACAGCTATGCGTGAGGATTTGTGTTCTAAAATATAGCACTAAGACAGGCATATCTCAGCTACAAGGAGTTTCACTTCATAAAAAGGATGAATGTAAGTCAGAAGGGACCCCTGGTCCCAGTGTGCACGTGAGCTCAGTCCCTGCCGTTGTGTCTGACTCTTTGTGGCCCTATGGACTGTAGGCTGCCAGGCTTCTCTGTCCATGGGACTCTCCAGGCCAAGAATACTGGAGTGGGTTGGTATTTCCTCCTCCAGGGGATCTTCCCGACCCAGGGACTGAACCCAAGTCTCCTGCATTTCCTTCACGTCAAGCAGATTCTTCACTGCTGAGCCACCAGGGAGGCCCCACTGACCCCGACAGTGTTTAAGTCCATCCATGCAAACCCTACCAAGTTCAAGGTCTGGGAATAATCTTCTTTGGCTCCTGTCCCAGCCTCTGGGCCTATTGATCTGGCCCCTTACTTTCCATTCCCTTTTTTGGAAGGTGGTGCATGTTTGAAGCTGAGCACTTTCACCAGCCTGTTTCCTGCTGCTGGAATCTTGAACCATTGCCATGACCCTCGAGTAAAAAACGATTGAGGATGGTGCATGATCCTTTCTGTTCAGTGTTGAATTTGATTTGTTAATAGTTACTGAGAAGTTTTGCATTAAATTCATCAAAGGTATGTTTTATAAAAGTCCCTAGAGAAGCTTTCTGTTCCTAGACTGTTGCTCCTTGGAAGATTTTAAAATTATTATTATAAAATTCAATTTAGACACAAATGATCAGTCTGTTCATGTTGTCTCCTTCATCTTGATTCAGTCCTGCAGGATTTATAGTTTAGGAATTTGTCCATTTCTTCTAGATTTCCAATGTGTTGGCATACAGCTGTTTGTAATAATAGCATATGATTTTTTGTATCTCTGTGGTATTAGCTTTATTTCTTTTCTATTTTTTATTTTTATTCCAGTAAATTTGTTTTCCTCCTCTGAAGACTGGCTAAAGATTTATGGTTTTGTTTGTCTTAGCAAAAATGACAACGACAACAACAAGAAGCCATCTGTTGATTTCACTGATCGTTTTCACTGTTTTGTCTGTGTGTATGTGTGTGTTCATCTCAATATTATTAATTTCTGCACTTTTTTGTAATTTCCTTCCTTCCACTGCCTCTGGGCTCTTTTGGTGTTTGTTTTCTTGTTTCTGTAGGTAGTAAGTTTGACTGGTTTAATTCCAGGTTCTTGAAGAAGGCCGGTATCACTGTCAGCTTTCATTTCAGAAATGCTTGGCAGGCACAGAGTTTAGAGATAAGTGTGTGTTACTCGATCAGTCGTGTCTGACATTTTGTGACCCCATTGACTGTAGCCTGCCAGTCTTCTTTGTCCTTTCTAGGCAAGAATACTGGTGTGGGTTGCCATTTCCTACTCCAGGGAATCGTTCACACCTGGGGATTGAACCCAGGTCTCCTACATTGCAAATAGATTCTTTACCACAAGAGGCAAATTTCTCATTATCTACAGAACACTGTAGATAGAAAACCCTGAAGACTCCACACAAAACTACTAGACCACACTCATCCAGAGAGGACTGAACTCAACAGGTCAGAGTGGGTACCAGTGTCTGATTGCTCACGGCTGAGGAGTTGCTGGGGATTCTCTGGATCCCACTTCTGATGCCATAAACTAAACCCCATAATAGACCAAGGCAGTGGATTTGGGGATGAGGTCTGCAGTCCCCAGTACCTTGAGATGAGAAGCATATTTGGCTTTTACAGGTGGCCCAATGGGATCACAAGATCAGAGAAAGTGCAGGAGAGAAGAAAGCCTGTTAGGTGATGCACACAAGACCCCACTGGCTTTGATGAGGGACGAAGGTGTTGAGCCAAGGGATGAGGACACATCTAGAAGCTCAGTGACCTGGATGCCAGAGGCCCACAGATCCAGGGTCACCCTCAGGGGTCCTGATACCATCTGGGACATTTGATCCCACAAACTGAGGCAGCGTGACGAGGGACCTCTCCCCAGAGCACATTCAGGTGTCGGGAAACAGGATCTGGTAAAGAAGGCATGCTGGTGCAGAAGTGTCATGGCCAAAGCCAGACCAGAAAGGGCTTTTCATAGCCAGTAGGTTCTACCTCAGTCAGTGTTCAGGTGAGATCCCTGTGCCGAGGAAGAGCTGACCTGCCCCAGATGCGAAGGGGTGACGTCTCAGGGCAGGAGAGGCCAGGGTCACACGGACAGGGTGTCAGTCAGAGATGGGGACTCACACCGGTCTCTTCTGGCTACAGGAGAGATAA